>NC_050448.1:60440605-60690605 GCF_903995425.1 Onychomys torridus
TCTCTCTCTCTCTTTTTCTCCTTTCATTTCAGTACATGGAAAAACAGATGCAGTTTTAAGATGACAAGATGTATTCAATCTTCTTTGCTAAGCTTGACTAGAATTGGTTAAGTATTAAAGAATTTATCAACAATTGAAAATAGCACAGAACATGTGTTGTTTCTTAATTAAAATCTCCAAAAAAATTAATAAATACCAAATGTATAAGTCTAAATAGAGTCAGGCACTAGAACAAATTCACAAGCCCACTTCAGTGTAAAGACACAGGTGGAGTTCTTGTGTGCTCACACACATGTGTTTCCTTGTTAGGACCTCAGGTGTGCCAGGGACCTATACCAGATAATGGCTATTGTGGCGGTGTGTGTAGATGTCTACATTTCAAATGCTGGTCTTATCCTGAGTTTATTAAAGCATAGAATAAAATACAACAGCCATGTAGCCTTGTTCTCTAAGGAACATCAACCTTTTTCGTGGTTCTTTTAGGACAGGAGTGAACTTCACAAGGACTGAACTGGTCTCAGAATCTTGATGTTGGATATTAGACCTATGGGAGGCAAAAGGAAAGAAGAAACTTCCTGAAATGTCAGTGAACAAGGAGGTCAAAAATGAAAGCTGTCTCCAATAAGTTCCTATCCCTCTTTCCCCCCACCCCTACCCCAGTTTATCAGGAGAGCTCTTCTATTTCCCCTTCCCAGGGAAGTCCATGAATCCCTCTTTGGGCCCTCTTTGTTATCCAGGTGCTGAGAGGGGCTGTGGGCTACAGCCGCTGGCCATGATCCTCACCACCTGGAGCTCTCCCCAACCTGAGTTCAGGCCACTCAACGCCACCTGCTGGCCTCTTGGCTGAGGGAAGGGCGCTGAGGAGCCAAGGAGACCACAAAGGCCAAACCAGGCCCTGAAACTCCAGGAAGGCTCAGGCAGATCTGCTGCTGCCTCACTGCTGCTGCTCCTCCAACACATGCACACACAGGACACTCTGCTCCCACCTGCACCTGCCACCAAAATCTTCAGCAGGACCTGCTTTAGCACACCAATGACTCCTGCTGGCCAAAAAGTGCTACTGCACCCAAAACCCATCACAATGACGATAATACAAGCAAGCCAGTGTCTCATTTCAGGTAAGAGTACTTGATAATTTTACACCTTGAAACTGATTAACAAATTTTGAATATTTCTTATAATATGGTCAAAAATAATACTTCACAAGAATTTAAAAACGTTGTTGCCTATATGATGAAGGACATTTTACTGGAATATATGACCCTCTTAGGGTATATCTGGCATGCACCATTTTGGCATTTACCATAATAATTCACACAATATTTAAATACTGGTTTAGTAATAATAACAAAGATGAGTCATTATTGGGACTGATACAGGCTTTAAAAGATAGCAATGAAGGCTTACATAAAAACAATTCTTTCTCTGGAATCTGCTAACCAGGATTTACAAGATAGTAATAAAGATTTACATAACAGGTGCCTTATTTTGGAATCTGCTAACTTATTACAAGAACTTCAGTCCATTAATAGCAAATGTATAGCCAGATTTTATTTTATTGATAATAAATATGAATATTTAATAGATAGAACAATAACTCTCCAGGGTGAAGTTGTTGCTACTCAGATACTTTATAAGGAAGAAAGATTATCATTAACTGATAAAATAAGATCTATGGAATCATGTGTTGCAGAAGAACATAAAAGTTTGCATGATTCCATGAGAAATCTGGAATCCCTTGAAAGAAAGTAGGTTCACTCCCTAGAACAGACTCTAGGTGCTCATTTGCAAGCCCTGGAAAAACTCTCAGTAAAGATGGCAAGGGACCTAATAAGTAGAAGGGCAAGACCATACAAGTCATAACATCTCCAGATGTCTCTCCTGCAATGGCTTATCCTGTCATCATCCACGAGAGGCCATCAGATGATAGACACCCTGATCCTAGAATATGGATTACAGCCTATTCTGATGAGAGATTTTTAAACATGTGAAGGAAGCAGTAGTCACGTATGACATACACTCAACATTTGTAAGACAGATGTTAAATTTGTGGTCTACCTCAAATAGAATCATACCAGAAGACTGGAATCTGTTAATTTCAGCTGTTCTAGAATATAGCCAATATCTGGCTGAGAGAGGAGGCTAAGAACTTGGTACAGCAGGATAAGACCAGAGGTTTTGAGATCTCCCAAGATCAAATTCTTGGTGAGGGACATTTTGCTAATGGGAATGTCCAAACTACTTATGATGAGCATACAATATCCCTGTGCCATACAGCAGCTCTAAATGCTTAGTGAAAAATTCCAGAACCAGGAAAACCAACTGAGATATACACAAAGATATTCCAGAGGCTGCAAGAACCTTTCACTGATTTTTTACAAAGGCTGACCACAGATACAATGAAAGCTATGTCAGATAAAGAATTAAGACAAATATTAACTGAGTCCTTGGCATTTAACAATGTTAATACAGAATGCAAAAGAAGATTTATGCTATTAAAGGTCAGATCAGCCCCTTTGGAAGAATGGATTCCGTATACTAACAGTGTTGAGTTTCTTAACTATATTAATGAGGCCTGGATAGGAGAGGTAGATCCCAGAGAATAAAGAAGGTCCTGGGGTACCAAATGCTTTAAATGTGGTACACCAGGTCATGTAAGTTAAAACTGTACACAAGGTGCTCCTAGAAGTAATGCTCTGTCTAGAAATAACTCAAATGGGAGACCCAAAACTTCTGGATTATGTAGGAGATGCAGCAACAGCCAATATTGGACTGATGAGTGCAGAACAGTAATAGATATATGAGGCAACCCTTTACCATCAGGAAACACTTCAAGGGGCCTCTTGCAGCTCCCCAAATCATATGTGTTCCAAACATTTTCAGTCACTGTGAAGGAAATTTCTCTCCAAGACAATTAAATAACCCAATGTCTAAAGTAAAGAGTGATACCACACTGGATGATAGAATAGTTATGATAGATGAATCAAAAAGTTCCAGAGAACACAATAAAATAAATATTTTGGCAGACTTCCATAAATGAACAAAGACCAAAGCTTAGAATTAAAATTAATGGCATTGTTCTGGAGGGCCTGGTAGATACAGGTGAGGATGTGACTATAATTACATGAAAATTATGGCATCAAAATTGGCCTCTTCAAGAGGTAGATGTCCAATTTCTAGGTATTGGAACCCTATCTCAGATAAAACTGAGTTTGAGATGGGTTGAATGCATAAGGCCAGAAGGACAGAGAGGAAAGCTGAAGCCATATGTGGCAAATGTAGCAGTGAATCATTGAAACTGAGATCTGTTACAGCAATGTAATACCCAGATTAAAATTCCTACAGTCTCAGAAAGGGAATACAGACCAATGCATGCTTCTAGAAATAATATCATAACATTCTATAAAAAACAGTCACCAACTAGTCATGCTGTACATAAACAGAGCACAACTGCTGTTGAACTCTCAGAAGTACCAATGGCCTTACCTTTAAAATGGCTAACTAATAAACCTGTCTGGGTTGGACAATGACCTTTGACAAAAGAGAAGCTACAAGCTGGTTCAAGAGCAGTTAAATGTTCAACACATTGAAAAATCTACCAGCCCTTGGAATTCTCTTGTATTTGTTATTTTTTAAAAAGTCTGATAATTGGTGAGTGCTGACAGATCTGACAGCTATTAATAAAGTAATTCAGTCTATGGGCTTCCTACAGACTGAGATGTCTTACCCTCTCTGCTATCCAAAGAATGGCCTATAATAGATATTGACTTAAAAGACTGTTTGTTTACCATACCTTTACAAGAAAAATGATAGAGAAAATTTTTCCTTCATAGTACCTAATTATAACAATCCTCAGCCAGTCAAGAGATGTCAATGGAAGGTCCTCCCACAGGGAATGTTAAACAGCCCTACTCTGTGCCAGTATTTTGTTCAAAAACCACTGGAGATAATTCATGTGAAGTTTCCACAATCCATAATTTATCATTATATGGATGATACTTTATTAGCTGATTGAAAATTAGACATATTAGAAAGTATGTTTTAAGAATTTTTTTAAAAGTTTTGCCTCGATGGGGACTGCAAATTGCTTCTTCAAAAATTACCACACAATCCCACAGGCCAATCAGTCATAGAAAGATCCAATTGAACTTTAAAGGATATACTAAATAAACAGAAGTAGGTAACAATGACTCCTATAAATAGATTGCATAATGCTTTATTAACCTTGAATTTTTTTCAATGCTGATGAGAAAGGAACAACAGCTGTAGAGAGACAAAATTTCTCAACTAAACCAACTGGTTTATTTCAAAGATGTGTTGACCTCAGAATGGAAACCAGGATATGTTCTATGTTGGAGAAGGGGTTTTGCTTTTGTTTCTGCAAGAGAAGAAAAGTTATGGATACCAACACAATTAATAAAAATTTTGATTCAAACAGGAGAAACCCTTTGTAAGGAGAAGTAAAAGCTCATCCACCAATGTGACATCTCTACAAGTTGTAAGAAAAATTTAACAAACAAGGGTTGGGGCAGGATTCTGTTTTGTCTTTACAGGATTATAGCAATACCCATCTTCCAGAAATCATAAAGCCTTGGATACCCAGACATCTACAGCAAAAAGAAAGAATCTCTTGGTGTCAATATACACAGGGTAATATCTCACTGCCTAACATATATATCTCTTTAACTCTAGAAAAATTGAGGTTCTAAATCAACTATATACCAAAGGTGCCTTTGGAGTTGGAATTGGCTCCCTCCTTCTCTAAACCCAAGTATATTGCTAAAAGAAAAGGTTGAAAGATTCTGTCTCATATCAGAAGACCCGTCTGGTATGAGATAGAAGAAAACCAATAAAAAGGGACCATTGTCTTCAAGATTCTAATTCTCTCAATGCTTATTCTTGATTTCTCAGAATCCTTTCTTACATGTCATGTCATCTTTAAATCCAAACTCTCCAATTTGATATTAATAATGTTTAAGTTTTCAACAGTAAAAAATAAGTCTTTTACAATAGCAACTTCTGAAGTCTCTAGAAGGAAGATGGGGCCCCACAACAATAACTCTATCCAGTCCAGAAAGATGCCCTGGTACTCACAAACATTACTCAATGATCAACCTTGGCTTGAAAACTCTCCAAGATAATTTCATAATAAGATGGTTCCTCATATTACACTTCTAGCCAGAATCTCAAACAACCTCACCCATTTCTCTGAGACTGACTGCAGAATCTGCAGTTAGTCCAACTGATACTTACTATCTGAGCTTTCTTATAGGACCCCACAGTGATAGGATGACCCTGCTATCCCCTGAACAGCAGGAAACAATTCTAAGAAAATGATATGCCTTTTCCCCAAAAGTTTCATGTTTCTGAGTGTTATGGATAATGGTTATAGTGTTGGGGGGGTAGAAGAAAACACTGAACTTGGTATTCCCCCTAAGGAAAGAAAAAAGGGGAACGGATAGGTATAGGATATTAAGGTAGGTTATTGTATATACTAGTAAACTAATTTAGTAAAATATCAGCCTTAAACAAATTGCACTGTTATGGATACTTGTATATTGATACAAATGTAAACTATTTTTATGTTCTTATTCCAGATAATTTGTATATTAATACAAATATAGAACCATATTTGTTATATCATACATATATTTCTATTCCTACTTGAAATATCTTGTATATTGATACAAATGTTCTATTATAGTTGTCATACTGCATATATGTTCTACCTCTGTTTAGGATATTTGGTATATTGATACATAGTTAGGATTATTGTCATATTGCATATTGCACTATATATTCCTACCTCTGCTTTAGCTATTTTGTATATTGTCACAATTTTGAGGTCATTGTCCTTTTACTGTACTTTTGCTTACAGACTGTTTACCCTATTTATGTGAAGCCTTAGTCCTTAGGTTATCAGACTTAATGATTTATAGTCACCTATGTTTGTCATCCCTATAGTTATGTTAGTTAGGTTCTCCAGACTTACAGAAACTTATGCCAGATGAATAGGTAGTGTTCAAACACTTCACAGACCTAGAGAATATAGCATTTAAATATTTTGATAACTTGGAATTCTGTTGATGTGAGACACGATTGTTCCTGGCAGCACCGATCTGATCCTGAGAGAATGTTGGGCTCCTGAGACATTTCCATTTGGAAGTTTGTCTTCACCTTGGCACAAAATGACCTACTGGGCAAAGAACTGCCCTTGCCTTGACTGCTGACAGTAACATGGTCTGACAGATACTCTAGGCCTGCAGCCAATTTGAATACACCAATGATGCTGAGAAAGTTTAGGTGACTATCCAGGCTGCCAGCTATCTCTGTATACTCTCACAAGACTCCTGAAAGTTGCTTTCATCCTTCTCCAATTTCTCAGGTATTATTGTATTCCTTCTCAAGTCTTTGATGGTATTGAAGACTAACAGTTATAGTTACAATCTTCTTGTATCTTAGTTAGAACATATTAAATATTAGATTCAGGTTCTTTAGGATAGGACAACTTTTGGAATGATCTCTGTAACATGCCATTTACCTATAATCCAGATTTCTCAGGATTTTAGTACGTGTTTCTTGTTTGAAGTTGTTCTTGTTGGTTGTAGTTCCATCTTGCCTAGGTCATTCTCCCTTATTCTTCCTGGACAATATTTGATAACCATTCCTATTGTATGTAGTTTTATATTAGGTTAGGACTTACTTATTTAGAGAAAAGGGGGAGATGTAATGGGTAGTTGTTCCCATTGAAGCATGGCCTCAGTGAGTAACTGCCATGCCTACCTATGACCTGCCCCTGGTGTGTGGCCGAGATGGAAGCCCTGAAGACCCGAGATCCTGTGCCAGCCCTCTTGGCTCCTCATGATCCTGGATGCTGGATGGCAGACTGAATAACAGTTCTCCAGAGAACCCCACTGGACTGCACCTTACCTCTCTCAGATCCTGCATCCAACCCCTTTACTGGCTGTAAGTTACCCCCAAATAAACTTCCTTTTAACTATGTGGAGTTGCCTTGTTAAATACCCACCGTATAGTTCTCACAGATGCTGTGTGATATCGGGGTGTCTATCTGGCAAATGATGATATTCAAGGGTGTTAGGTATGTGTCTAAGGTCATATGCTTAGATACTAGCCAAGGTTGTATCAAAACATGTGTTGAAGTGATGAAATTTTAGCATGTGGCATTTGATGTTACATATCCTCAAAAGTCATTTCTTTATCTACAGAAAAAGACAATCAAATAAATCCAGTGTCCAGGAGACTCAGTGACATAGGAACAAGTAGGTATTTCTATTGTATCTGAGTTTTCAAAAAATTCATTCCTATTAATTGAAATAGCATTGAGGAAAAATGTTTAATTCAATTTTCTTCTTTTTAAGTTTGTGGGGGTAGGGTGGGGTGGGGTGGGGGTGTTGTCTGCAGGGGCCATAAGGTGATCCCCTCACCTAGAGATGGAATTACAGGTAGTTGTGAGCCACTCAACATGAATGCTGGCAACCAGACTCAGGTCTTCTGCAAGAGCAGTGTGTACTCTGATCCACTGAGTCATCTTTTCGCTCTGTCAACTCGGTTTTCTCATGCTTTGTGTAAACTGAACTTACATGAGTGGGATAACATCAGGAAGCTACTGGCCTAGTAATTCTCCTAAGAGTGACTAAAGGAAGCTTGTTAGAGGCTGGGCATGGTGGAGCACGCCTTTAATCCCAACACTTGGGAGGTAGAGGCAAGAAGAACTCTGAGTTTGAGGCAGGCCTGATCTACTAAGGGAATTCCAGGACAGCCAGGGCTGTTATATAGAGGAGGAATCCTGTCTTGAAAACAGAGAGAGAGAGAGAGAGAGAGAGAGAGAGAGAGAGAGAGAGAAAGAAAAGAAAAGAAAAGAAAAGAAAAGAAAAGAAAAGAAAAGAAAAGAAAAGAAAAGAAAAGAAAAGAAAAGAAAAGAAAAGAAACTTCATTAGAATGCAAATAACCAGTACAGCTGGTCTGGTCTTAGGGGTCCAAGTGAGTCTGAGGCTACATATTTAAAAAGCAGCCCTTGCTCAAAGCCCTGTAGATCTGTAACAAACAAATGTTTTGAAATAGTCAAAATAGACATTTCTTTGCAGAAGTGCCTTCAAGTTTTGTATTTCTGCTTATCTGTTGTTAGTCCAGACAAGATGCTGAGAATCTGGAGTTCCACCTAAAGCCTTACTCCCCCACAAGGAGGATATAAGATAAAACTTTCCATTCTCATGTTTTGGTGATATGATCTATACAGAAGATCAAAAGCATTGAGAGTTGAGGGAAAATTTTAGGTAGATCTTGGGGAGAAGAGCCCCAGTAAGTAACAACAAATGGAGGCACAGAAAGGAGTGAGGCCGAGTGCCAGGAGCAAGGCTCACTCCAGGGTCAGCTGAAACTCACTGTCATCTGGGGAAATTCAAAATGATGAATCTTCACCACTCCTAAAGACTATGATGGAATTGGTCTGAGTGTAACCTAAGAAACAGGAGTATTAAAAACCTTTCAGATTACCCTATCATTTAACCAAAGTAGGAAATGAACAAGAAAGATTTAAGGCTATATAGAGGTGAAACTGTAGCTGTTAAAACTGAGTTTTCAGAGATCCTTGGCCAGGCCCCAGGTGGAGCTCCAGGAGTCCAATTGTCAAGAAAAAGGAGGGACTGTAAGAGCGTGAATTGTTGAGACCAAGATTGGAAAAGCACAGGGACAAATAGCCAAATGAATGGAAGCACATGAATTATGAACCAAAGGCTGTAGAGACCCAGGTGGATCAGGCCCTCTGGATAAGTGAGACAATTGAATAGCTTGAACTGTTTGGGAGGCACCCAGGCTGTGGGACCGGGACCTGTCCTTAGTGCATGAGCTGGCTGTTTGGAACCTTGACACAGGGACACTTTGCTCAGTCTGGAAGGAGGTGACAGGACCTGCCTGTACTGAATCCACCAGGTTGAATTGAATCCCCAGGGGAGTCTTGGCCCTGGAGGAGATGGGAATGGAGGGGAGCGGCTGGGGGAAGGTGGGGGTGGAGACGGGAGGGGGGAGGAGAGGGGAACCCATGGCTGATGTGTAAAATTAAAATACAAATATAATAAATAACAAAAAAAAAAAAACCTGAGTTTTCACTGAGCCCAAATGAGATCACAGACCCCATTTTCTGACATGTGTGCCTACTTTCCTGAGGATATAGGAGTCATGAGTCTCATCAAAAGATAGGGTTTGAAAATGAGCAGCATTTGGTTTTCACATTGGTTTCTGATGGCCATGATACAAAAATCAACCAATCCAGATACTAGTGAATTGTCCATCAGCCGACTGGTGTTTGGTATACACATAGAAGTTGGTGCTTCACTGAGATGTGAATTTGCAAGGGCCTTCTACCCTACAGCTGGATCTGTTAATGGCATGTGGGCAGTTTGATTACAGTGCAGCAAGCTGCCGTCTTTCGTCTTTGTGCTGAGGAACTGGCTTTGTGAGTTTTCATGATTTCCATGTACGTAAAATCGCAGCCATAATGTTGCATTTCCATTAAATTAGTGGATTATGGCTGTGTGTTCTGGCAAGGTTTCCAGCCTGGGTCCCCACACTGTCGAAGTCTTGCTGTTTGACACTGACCTATAAAATGTGTTATAATGATCTAAAATAAGGCAAAGGAATGAAAAATAAAACCAGCCACAAAGGCATTTTGAAATGAGGTAAAATGTGGAGTGGCTTTGGCAATTGTAGCCAAGTCAAATCCAGCATTCCATCTCTCCTTCATTTTCAAAATAAAGCATTTTCAAATAAAAGCATTAGCACTGATATGAGAAAAGACCAGGCCTGATAGTCCAAAGCAAAACAAGTCCTACAGAAAGAACCAGGAGCCCACTCACTTATAGTTTACCCTGTACATTTATAGCCTCATGTAGGCAGACACAGGTCATGTTTCCACCAATGTCGTGCAATTATATAAAGGTGTCTAAGGTATCAGTCAGTACCCACCATAATACAGCACCCAATTTACACATGTAGGACAACCACTTAAAATGAATACCATCAGGGTTGTCCTGAGAAACAAGCTTACATACTCTAAGTTCATCAATAAAATGAAATGTGTTAACCACCAAACATGACCTCAAGCCACCTGTGGAGAAGGTTACTATTCAAGTCTGAAAAGAGAAAACTCCATAGACTTGCATAGGCAAGTATCCTTCCCTCCTAAGTGGGAAGCTGTCTGAAGCAGTGGAGAAAGAAGACCCAGGCTTTGGAGCCAGGTAAAGCTGAGTTTGGCTCACAGCTCTGTTTGATATTAGCTAGGTGGCTACAAGAACCCATTTGTTAGCCAAGAAGGATGGGAAGGATCCCAGCCACTCCTTTATGGAGGTAGTTCTGGCCTCCTACCTCCGGTCCCTGGAGAGACTTCGGGGTCAAAGGTCCAGTGATGCAGCAGTTGTCAGTCAGTCTCACCGTGACACCACAAGAATTCTACCTGGATTCTTAAACCCATTTCTCCAGACTTTGACTCTGTAATCTACAGTAAATTCCTTTCTGTTAATACAAGTTTGGGTTTGAGTTATTTTCAATCAAGAGCTCTGGACAACCACAGTGAGGGTAGATGGAGTATTACAAAGGTTGGATAAGAGCAAACACATTCTATAAATCAATGAGTTATTACACTCTCATTTATTAACACTAGTTGGGGTTACCTGATTAGTAGGTCCTGCAATTAGTATTGATTGAGCAACAACCATCAAACAATATGGTTTTTGCTCATTTTTATATTTCACAACTCACCTGCTACCTAGAGCACCATAGACACTAAACGAACATTTTTTGTTGTTGTTGTTGTGGAATGAATAAAGAAAATACAGTCATTGAAATGAAGTCTTCCAGAAATGAGTTTGATAGGGGATAGGGTAAGCTAAGGAGTGCTGGTCTAGAAGAGATATGAGTGGAAAAAACTCCAGGCTGTAGAAGTGGCAAGGAAATCTAAGCTTATGGTTTATGTCCCCATGAAATGTACAATCTAGCAAAGAAGAGCAGAGTGACATCCAAGAAACGACTTAAGAACAATAAAAGCCAGAATTATATATAAATAAGGGGTAACTTGGAGAAAGTGACGGAAGAATGTACGTACTGTGTGTATTTGACATTCTGCTTTCGGTGTTTGTCTGTCAAATTATCCCTCTCTTGCCAAGAATAAAGATGTGGGTAAAAAAGAGTCCAGAACGGAGTCTACACATTCTCATTATATTGGTTTTGAATGATGTCAACTGAAGCCCTCTTTCTCTCGGATCTGTGTATTAACAGAGTCATAATACCATGTTTGTGTCCAAGAACAAATTAAAATTGAGTTCAGAAACTCTTATTGTGTTCTCACATTACAGAAAATGAGAAACAAGAAGCCAGTTTGGTGATATTGTTGATACCATTCAACCCCTGTGAGAGACCCTCAGTCATAACCAAGGGCTCCTAAGTGTCAGCTCGGCACTGTCAAATTAATGTAGTATTAAGAGGATAGATACAGGCTGTTTTCTAAGTGTCAGGGAAATCAAAAGTGATGTTTTCTGTCACCTCCTTGAGACAGAAGGTGAATGACAATCAAAATCAAAAGGATGAAAATAATTCAGTCATGTAGAGATGCAGCCGCCAGTACCTTGAATAAAGGAATTGAACATTCCTAAGAAAACCCTGCTTTGGGGTGTGGGCGTAAATTGGCTGTAAGAGAAACACCTGGACAATCTGTTCCTCTGTAACTTATTGCAGGAACAGTCTGATAGAGGTGAGAGGGCATGGAAGGCACTTTAGATTGACATCCGGTGCATAAAGCAATGGAGAAGAGAGTGGCAAATTAACTTTCACATTACTAGCATAGTACAAAATGGTGGTTTTCATAGTAATATGCCCTTACCTGATTATGGAGTGTATTGCAAACATGCATGTGGCAAAGACAGCTTTGAGAAAATCAGGTTGTAGATTCTTGTGATGCAATCACAATTTTTTCCTTACTTGTGATCTGCCTGGGAACATGCTGGCTGCTCTGTGAGGCTCCTTCTGGTCTTACAGTAGCCAATACCTAGTAAAAAGCAAAAGAAAGTGATTGTTTTTTCTCATACTTTCCGAGTTTTCAACACCGTATTCAAATGAATGTGTGGAGCAAAGCCTTTACCTCACAGGCCAGGAAGTGAAAGATAGAGCTGGAGATGGGTGGCAGGGGTGGGTCCATGGTTAGCTTCAAGGACATGCTCCTCAACAGCAGAAGGCCTCCCCCCGACACACACTTCCCCATTTTACATGTACCTTTATTTACCCTTCTGAAAAGAGGGGGATCTTTCTGGCCATATTATTGTATTCTGTTGAAATACAAAGTTCCTGAAATGACAAGAGATAACTTGAAACTCTCCTACCTATGAGCTGTCTTCCATCAAAATTAATAAGACAAAGTTCAGCAGTGAAGCGCAAGGGCTCTTCTTTCAGAGGACCCAGATTGAGTTCCCAGACCCATGTGGTTGCTCACAATCAGCTGTAACTCCTCATCCAGTGGATTTGGTGCCATCTTCTGACCTCGGCATGTACTGCAGCTTTTTGTGAACAGACATTCGTGTACACCAAACACCCACACACAAAATAAAAATAACAGATTATGGGGATCCTTGCCCTGGAGGAGATGGAATGGGGGGTGGATTGAGGGGAGGGCAAGGGGAAGGCAGGAGGAGGGAGGACAAGGGAATCCATGGCTGATATGTAAAATTAAATTAAATTAAAAAAATAACATTAAAATTTTAAATTGTGTTGTATTTTATTCATGGTGAATATGTGCTGGCAGGTTTGAAACAGTTACTCAGATTAGAAAAATGAAATTACTCTTAGAAGCAACAATTCCCTGAACATTGTAGCTACTTAGGAAGATCCAAAGCTTTCTCAGAAGCAAAACTTCGCCCCAGAACAGTTCCAGAGCCTCTAATTGTAGATTTTATATATCAGCAGTTTTTAAATTCCCCCTACACAGTTTAAATATGCAGCCAGAGTTAAGAAGTTTGAATCAGAGGCTTGGGAAACCAGAGACCACTAGTTACGGTAAGTTATTATTATTATTATTTTTTAATTTTGGAGAATGTGCCCATTTTATTTAAGAAAAAAAAATGTTACAAGGCCATTGAGAGACTCACTTCTAAAATTACATCACATTAGAATCCTATGGAAGAGGTTAAAAAATATGGGGGAAGGCAGCTGGTGAAACAAAAGAAGCAATGCAAGGTTTCCAACATTTAAAACACTTTTTAAAAACACGTGACTGTGTTTATTCAATCACTTCCATGTTGAGAATCGCTTTCTGTGGATTTTGCATCTGAGGAGACAACTGGAAATGCTAGAAAAAAATATGACGAAAAATTCTCTTGGAGATTATCAGAGATCGACTAAAGCAACCAAGACTTCATGAGCCATGACCCGGAACGAAGAAAGAAAACTGAGCTGACAGTCCCTGAAACAAAGCTTCCCTCGGGGCATTTGTGGATTCTAGTCTTGGATGAGGATGACCTTGAGTAAAGCAACAAAGGAGAGACAGTGAAGCCAGCAGGGCCTTAGGCAGTCTTAGGGGCTAGGGAGACATAAGTTATAGTCGGGGATGCCAAGGCATCTGGGACTTCAGGGACCAAGATCTGGGAGATAGGAAATCCAGATAAATAAGCCCAGTATTTAGTGATTTTCCCCTCAGAGGAATCTCCCAAATATTAATATGTTCAGACAAGGGCCCTGCAACCAAGTAACTTGCTAAAAACAGAGCGATATTTCTAGAGGTCTCTGAGGGCTGAGCAGACAGATTCAGAAATCTTAAAGAAGGGGACCTGGGAAGTATCCCAGGCTCAATGTAAGACTGTTAAGACTGTACAGTATGGGATGGAATCAACCAAACCTCTTGGAATTGAAAATCAGACTGGTGTATCTAACACTGACCAAATTTGAGTGATCTATTTATTTCGGTGCCCATCAAACAAGGAAAGCCCCAGTCATAGACAATATATCATCTAGAAATACCATCTGTGGTTCTCCAGCCTGCCATCTGTTTAAAAATGTGAGGCAAAGGAACACTTATACACAGATGGTAGAGATTTAAATAGGTCCAACCACTACAGAATTCATACAGTGCTTCATGAAAAAAAAACAAACTAAAAATAGAGTCAACATATGACCCAGCTATACCTCTCAAAAGACTATGTACACACGATTAAAGATTGCATGTACCTGCAATACTCTTAAGTCAATATACTGCAGAAATACTCACACATCTATACTTATTGTAGCACTATTTATAACAGCAAAGTTATGAAAGTTATGAGCTAGATGAGCATCGATAGATGAATGGTGAAGGAAATGTGGCACATGCACACAATGGAGACTTACTCATCCATCAAAGAGAATGAAATGATGCCATCTTCAGGAAAAATGGAGGCAACTGGATTTCACCATATCAGATTAAATAAGCCAGACTCAGAGAACTGAATATCCATGTTTTATCTCTTTTGGGGGCTTTAGATTTTATATAAACATGTGAAATCAGTTGTAAATATGTTTTGAAAATAGAAGTGAACTGTCTGTGGGAACAAAGAGGACTAACTGGAGGTAGATGGGTAAGGAAGGGAGAGTGTATGGACGGGTAGACACAACCTGGTATACCACATACTCATAAGAAAATACCTTCATAGCACCTACTACTATATGATGATAAAAATACTAGGCATTTTGATTTAAGAAAAAAAAAAGACAGAAACTAGAATTAGAGTAATCAGTAACTGTCTAGAATCTGAGAGGGGAGACAAGTAAGTGACTCACAGACGATCGTTAGCAGGGTGAGGCTGTTCTGTATGACACCAAATGGACAGCATCACACCTTAATCAAACCCTCAGAATGGACAACACCAAGACTGCACTCTAAGTCAAACTATTGATTGCCTTTGGGTGAAAAGGACACGTCGAGGTAAACATGTGCATAATATTAGCAGTAAGGAGGCTCCTGTGACTCATAACAATAAAGGCTAATCCGGTAATGTAACAATTCTACACCTGAGTATAGCTAATGCCACAGGCTCAAAATACAAGAAACAAGATTTCAAAGAAACAGAAAATAAAAGTGAAAGGCTTTGAGAGTAATGTCCCACAGTTGATAAATCAACTAATCACAAAGTAGCATGGATATAAATGATTTCACAAAATAATTAATTTAATACAAACATATAGAACAATCCATGTATAAAGAATAGCAAAATTCACATTCTTTTTTAGTATAAATGGGTCATTTGCTCATAGTGACTATACTTGTCTCTAAACTAAACCTCAACACATTTAAAAGGATTAAAATAATTCCCAGTTATAGGCTCTGAAATTGATCTAGACCCAATAACATAAAGTAAAACTGTAGGTGCATTTCAAGTGGCAGAACTCTAATGTGGCATGTACACGGCCCTGGATTTGATCCCAGTTCCACGAACAAAAATAACATAAAGTCAGTGTCTAATTACTAAGACTTTTTAAGATCATATTTCTAAATTGAAGAAGTGACAATAAGATGGAAAAAACATTTTATCTGAATGATAACAAAAATACAGTCTTGTCCACTGAACAAAAACAACAACAACAACAAGCTTGTTAACGTTACATAAATGAAGCAGTAGGCTGCATTTAACACAGTGCTGAGAGGAGAGTTACTTATAAATACATATTTTCAAAGAACCAAAAGCAAGTAAATCCCAGGGAAATTAGGAGGGGAAAATCTCAAATAATGAAAAGTGCAGAAATGAATAACACTGGGGGAACCACAGAATCAATAAAAGAGAGTGAGGGTTAAACTAATGAATCCAGTGAGAAGAATGGGCACAACACATCATCACTATCAGGAACGTCAAACATGGGACATCTCTACCACTTTTTTAGACACTAGAAGATGACAAAAGAGTTTCCAGTCAACACCCATGGGTAAGAACCTAGAAACCACCACTTGTACCCTCACAGAAAGACATAAGCCAAACAAAGTCTTAGATCCACCAGAAAACTGAGGTCACATAGACTTTCTGTGAAGTCTACAGCCAAGTGTACATGGAGATTCAAGGAACTAATGATCTAAGTTTACCTTCAGGAAAAGCAGACAAAGCCAATGCTTAAAGGAGAACCTAAATGGAAATGTTAGGCAGTGGCTGCAAGCCAGGTGCAGACCAGCGGAAAGTCTGAAGGACACTCTCTCTTTTTTAACTTCCGCCAACCATACCGGGCTCTCAAGGTGAAGAGATGGGACAAAGCAACTTTGTGTTTCAGACAAAGACAGAGGAAAATGAATTGTTTTGAAATACATTTTGAAATATAAGTGAGTCACTGCTAGTTCAACGTCATAATAATTGACAGTGAATCTGATGACAATAGTACATGGATCAAATGAGTGGCAGCCATGTTGTAAAAGAAAGAAGACTCTGCTACAAAGTACCCATAAGGCATCCCAGAAGAGTTGGAGAATGGACTGAAATGAGCTGTAAGGTTATATTGTATACTCTAGCACAATCCTCACCAAGTTTTGAATTTTCTATAATTATTGTAACCAAGAGAAGATAGAAGCTGGAATAGATTAAAGAGTGATAAAACAATGCCATGACTTGAAAATGGACACAATAGAGGGATACTGAACTAGTATATAACTAGTAATAACTTCGCATGTTCTGGGGAGTTTGCTCAGTTGATACAGTGCTTGCCCAGCATGTATAAGCTCTGGGTTTGATTCCCAGCACTTTATAAACTCTGTGCAATGGAACACACAAGTAAATTTAGCACTGGGAGGAGAAGATCAGAAGATCAAGGTCCTTCCTGGCTACATATCAAGTTTGAAATGAGCTTGAGATAGAGTGAGATCTCATCTCAAAATAATAATAACCTTAAATTTTCAGTGATCTAAATATACATCTTAAAAGTCAGAGACTGTAAAATTGGATCTTCAAACTGTTAGTTTTTTTTCTAATCAGCTTTGTGTATCTATAGGAATTTCACCCTCAATATAAAAAGGCAGTTTAAAGTGAATGATGATGTTGATAACGGAGGTGACACTAGCAATGAACAAGCTGGAGTAGCTAGAGCAATCTCAGAAGAAGACAATAAGGACAATGATCAGAGAAAGAATATTATGTAGGGCTAAAGAGGGCAATCCTTTAAGAAAACATGGAAGACCTTAATGTGTGCATGCACAACAACAGAGCTTTGAAGAGGCTCAAGAAAACTGGACTCTGAGGAGACACTGACACACCCATCATCACGTTGAAGAACCAGCCAGCCTCCATCTCAGGTTTAAAAGCCATCTTAAAGTAAAGACAAACTAGGTTCATACCTGTTTATGATTACACCTGTTTCTCAAGGACTGGGCTATGCCCTATCTGTGACCTTAACTGCAAATGGTTCTGCACTGCTTGTTCCAGAAATGCAATTGTGTCTTTGTTTCAAAAAGTTATTAATCATCTTGCACCCCTACTTTTGTTTCAAAACACACATTCTTCGAAGGCCCACACAGGAAGTTCATCAAGAAACACAACATTCTGGGCTGTAAAGCACACCTCAGCAAATAGAAAGGAAAAAAAAAATAAGGTGAAAAAATGCAAAGTACTTTCTCAGACCATAAGAGAATTAAATTAGATATCTGGAAACCTCAAAATATCTGCAGATTAAAGAGCATTTCTGAATAACACACAGGCTGGAGAAGTTTAGAAAGTATATTTTAAATCTTTTGTATTAAAAAGGAAAAAGTCAAAATCTGTAGGGTACAGTCAATGTTTAGGAGAGGAAGAGGGAATTAAACTATGAAATGCATGTGCTAGAAAAGATCTAGGGTCAATTCTCAAAGCTTTCACCTTAGTAAACCAGAGGAGAGAAGGGATAAGCAAACACCAGGAGAAAATAACAGACAAATTCTAAACAAGGAGAAGTGTCTAACTATCATTACTAAAAAATGGCTGGCATTATCACAAAGCCAGATAAGTCTCTGGATTGTTGCAACAAAGAGAAACTTAAAGAGATGTAACAACTAAATGCAATTCCATCCTCCAGACAAGATCTCAGGACAGAAATAAGATGTTAGGTAAAACAAAGGACTCTCAATTAACCACAGTGTGTAGTTAATATATCATCACTGTTGTTTTGTTGGTTGTAAGAAGTGCATGGGTTAGAGACCCAGCTCAGTTGGTAGTCTACTATGACTGATAACAGGCTAAATGTAGTACCCTGGGTTTGACCCCAGCACTTAACAAACATTTCATGGTAGTACACCTGTAACCCTAGAACTCAGGAGGATGAGGCTGGGGGCTAAAATCAAAGTCAAAATCAGTTATGTAGTGAATGCAAGGACAGTCTAAATTATATAAGGCCCTGTCTCAAAAAATACACACACACACACACACACACACACACACACACACACACATACACATACACATACACACACACACACACACACACACACACACACACACACACATATATATATATATATAATTATATAACATATAATAATGTAATAACACTATACCATTATCTTTTCACTGTTATGACCAAATACCAGATAGGAAGTAATCTAAGGAAGAAATGGTTTATTTTGGCTTTCTGGGTGGGTGGTAATCATCATGGCAGGAATGCTGGGGTGGTAGGAATTTGAGGTAGCTAGTAACTGCATCAGCAGTCAGGAAGCAGAAACACATGAATACTGCTGTTCAGCTCATCTTCTTTTTATTCAATCTAGGACCCTACTCCATGCAATAGTACTGTCCCAGATTTAGGGTCAATTTCCCCACCTTAGTGAAGCCAATGTAGAAACTCCTATACCAACATGCCCTGAAGTTGTTGTTAAAGTGACTTTATATCCTATCAAGTTGACCTTCAAGATCTCCCACACTAATATATAACATTAATAACAAGGAAAGTTAACTGTGTGGTGCTGTGGGATAATGCTTTTGTACACTGATTTAATAAAATGCTGATTGGCCAGTAGCCAAGCAGGAAGTATAGGTGGGGTAAGCAGACAAGGAGAATTCTGAGAAAAGGAAGGCTGAGTCAGGAGATGCAAGCCTGCTGTCCAAGGAGCAGCATGTAATGGCACACAGGTAAAGCCATGGAAAATGTGGCAACATATAGATTAACAGAAATGGGCTGAGTTTGAGTGTAGGAGCTAGTCAGTGGTAGGCCTGAGCTAATGGCTGAGCAGTTTTAATTAATATAAGCCTCTGTTTGTTTACTTGAGTCTGAGTGGCTGCGGACTGGGTGGGACAGAGGAAAACTTGTGGTTACAGTGTGGTAAATCTGTAAATCTGAAACTCTTCTAAAGTATATAATCTATTAATAAAGACACTAAGATTTGATTTTATTCAAAGAGAGTTGAAAGTTTAAAAGAATTTACAAATACCCAAGAAAAGCTCTAAGTTACCAAAATTGACATTGGGAAATACCAACATATTCTTACATACATTAAGAAGGTGAATCTTTATTTAAGAATCTTTTGACATAGATGTTGCCAACTCCTCTTGGTTTTATAGATAAATCTCCAGACATAGAAATGAAACAAATTGTTTGGAGAAGGGGTTTAGAAAGGATTTTATTATAGGTTCACAGACACAAGTTTAAGAAGCAGCAGAACTCCTGTTTACCAAAAGCAAATCCCAAGAAAGTGTTTACCACTGAGTGTGGGTATCTATGGATTCATAAGATTTTTCTTCATGAAGCCTGGAAAATGACCTGGTCTGTCCAGTTGTCCTACCCATATGCCTCCATCCTAAGCACTGAGATAGTTCCAGTCACAGCCCCATAGATAGCTTCCAGGTAACTGGATAAAAAGAGAAACCAAACAAATAGAATTATTAGACCAGGAAGGAACGCCCCCCCCCAAACACTCTGGAGTTTGTGGCCCCTTGTGAGGACATAACCAAGGGTATTCTGGTTGTGAGCAAGGAAAAGAATCAAAGTCCCGATCTCTAACCTACCTGGCCAGGTCTCCCCACCATGCTATATACACAATTACCTTTGCTATATTGGAGAGAGTACAGGTGTGTGGCAGAATGAATGCTTCATTGGATTCCACATATAATTTAAAAACTTTTTAATTTATTCTTCTCTCATACAACTCATCCTGACCACAGCTTCCCTTCCCTCCACTCCTCCCATTTGTCACCCCCCCCCCCCCCCCCCCCCCCGCCACCTCCCTCACCCCCTGTCAATCTTCCCCAGGAAAAGAACAGGCTTCCCAGGGACACCAACCAAATATAGCACAACAGGACACCATAAGACCAGGCACAAACCCTCACATCAAGGCTGGATGAGGCAATCCAATAGGAGGAAAAAGGTTCCAAGAGTAGATAAAAGAGTCAGGGACACCCCCATTCCCACTGTCAGGAGCCTCCCCCAAACACCAAGTCAACAAATGTAACATATAGGTAGCCGATCTAGCACAGAGCCATGCAAGCTCCACAAAGGCTGCTTCAGTCTCTGAGAACCTACATCAGCCCTGCTTAATTGACACCACAGGGCGTTCTCTCCTGGCGTTTTCACTCCTTCTGCCTCCCACAATTCTTCCTTGGCCTCTTCCACAGGGTTCCCTGAGCTCCAAGGGGGAGAACCCAATGGAGACCTCCAACCTAGCCTCTCTCTCTGCCTAATCTTTGGCTGTGGGTTTCTCCATCCAGTCCCATCAGCTGCTGGAAACAGCCTCTCTGATGGCAACTGACACCAGTCTATGATTATAGCAGAATGTTGTTAGGAATCATTTCATTGATTTGTTTGTTTGTTTGTTTTGACCAATCATGTTTTTTTCTACCCGAGGTCTCTGGGCTATCCAGCCTCCGGTTCCTGGACATCCAGGCAGCATCAGGCATGGGCTCCCTTCCCATGGCATGTGTCTCATATTAGACCAGTCATTAGTTGGCCCCTCCCACAACTTCTGTACCACCATTGTCCCAGTACATCTTGTAGGCAAGACAGATTGTAACTCAAACATTTTGTGGCTGGGTTGGTGTCCCAGTATCACTACTGGAAGCTTTGCCTGTTTAAGGAAGATGGCCGGTTCAGGCTCCATACATATCCTCTGTTACTACAAGTCCTCATTAGGATCACCCTTGTAGATTCCTAGGAGTTTCCACTGCACTAGGTCCACATCACCTCCTCCCAATACCCTCCAATCCAGTCATCTCTCTCTGTACTCCCCCATGACCTGATCTTTCCTATTCTCATCCCCACTTGCTCCCATTCCACACTAGCAACATCTATTCTATTTCTCCTTCCCAGGAAGATCCATGCTTCCCCCTACAGCTCTCCTTGTTACTTAGCCTCTCTGGGTCTGTGGATTGTAGCATGTTACTGTTTATTTCACAGCTAATATCCACTTACAAGTGAGTACACACCATGTCTGCCTTTCTGGGTCTGGGTTACCTCATTCAGGATAATTTTTTTTTCTAGTTCTATCCATTTGCCTACAAATTTCATGATGCCATTTTTTAACAGCTGAGTAATATTCCATTGTGTAAGAGTATCACATTCTCTTTATCCATTCTTTTAGTTGAAACACATCTAGGCTGTTTTCAGTTTCTGGCTATTATGAGTAAAGCCATTATGAACATATTTGAGCAAGTATCCTTGTGGTAGGCAGGAGCAGAAATGACATAAATCTTATACATACTTTTTCAGAATAAAGATCAATTATTTAATGAGGATATTAACAATTTCAAAATATGAAAACGTCATAAAAGTGAGAAACTGTAAGTCAGTCTCTTAAGAAAATAAATTTTGCTTAGTCTGTTTGAGGGTCCTATGGCAGTGAAATCAGGATCTATCCCTGGTCCATGAGCTGGCTTCTTGGCACCCATTCCCTATGGTGGGATGTCTTGTTCAGCCTTGATGAGGGTCTTGTTCCTGCCTCAGTTGAATGTACCAGTCTTTGTTGACGCCCCTTGGGAAGCCTTATCCTTTTGGAGGAGTAGATGGGGGGTGGATCTGGAAAGGGAGGTGGGAGGGAGAGTGGGAGGGGGAATGGGAGGGGCAACTGTGGTTGGTATGTAAAATGAAAAAATAAATAAATAAAAAGAGAAAAGAAAATTTAAGCACCTACAAAAGTAGATGAAGCTATTTATTATATACTCTGTACATACAATGGTAACATAATGGACCAGGAGGAGATTACATAGCCATCTCAGTGACTACAGAAGTTGAAGAGGACCTGATGCTAACTTGTGATGTCAAAACTTTGAGTAAGCAGAGATACGGGGTCAGTTTACTGCTCTGGTAAGGAATACACATGGGAACTACAGCAGCTGTAATAGCTGCTCATCCTATATAGAATTCCAGTTTGGTGAGCTTGGGATGAGTCAAAGATCACTGTCTTCCATTCAGTATTGTATTTGAGAGCTTATCTATTTCAACAAAGAATAAAAGAGTCTCAACAAGTAGAAAGAGAGAAACGAAACTGTTGTTAAAGTATGACGTGAGAGTTTCCATGGCAGCTACCTCTCCCCAGTCTGAGAGTGTTTAGGGAATGTCCACAAAGTGGCTGCGTATAAAACTAATATTTAAAATTAAATGTTTCCCTATATTTTGACATTAAATTTAAAGATGTGATTTATAACTCTTAAAGATATGCTCACATGGTTTCTTCTACACTGAACACTTCAAGATATTATTGAGAAAAATTTAACAAGTCTGTGGAAACAATAAACTAGTTCTGATAGGCTGGAAGATAAAATATTATGAAGATATTACAAAGTTAATATACAGTGTATATCCCAATGTCTATTAGTATATAATGCAATAAAAAACCCACCATGTGTGTGTATGTGTGTGTGTGTGTATGTGTGTGTGTGTGTGTGTGTGTACATTGATAAGCACAGTCTACATTTCATATAGAAACAAAGGGGCAAGAGTAAAAAAATAGATATTAAAAATAAATATGAAAAATTTACACTAAAATAACTACAGTATAAATCTTTGGTGATTGAAATGCTATTGTATTCATACAATAATCAAATAGGACAGTGTCCAAAACCATATCCACATATGTAAGGTCAGCTAGTTAGTAGAAAAGCTAAACATAAAGCGTTATGGAAATAAAGACCATTATGCTCAATGTCCCTGGGTCATTTGGATATGGTATAGAAAAGGTAAATAATATCTTTACCTCACAGGTTATATAAACACTAACTCGGCTTGAACAGGCATCATAGGAGTAATTGCAGACTAAACATGAACATTAAGCAATAATGCTTCTAGAAGAAAACTGGCGAGAACATTTTCACAGTGTTTGATGGACAAAATGTCTTATCCAGGATAGAAAATGTACTAACCATAAAAATTACTGAAGGTAGGTGTACATTAAAACTGAGAACTTTTATATTAGAAAGTACTACTTGTGAAATCAAAAATGAAAATGAGTGAGTGAGAAAGGAATATTTGAAATACATATTTTAGACAGACTTTTGGAAAGAATATATAAATAACACCTATATATCAATAAGAAAAAAGTAAAACACATGGGAAAATAAGAAGATACTTGAATAATTATAAAAAAATCAAAATGTCTAACAAACAGTTTTGAAGTTCACACACTTCATATAGCTAGGATAGGCAAAGTGGAAAGGATCAGAGACTGCCATGGTGTGGCACAATTGAGACTCTAATGTACGTACTACCTGTAGTAGCATAATTTTGTTTAAAAAATACTTAGCATCAACTAATAGAGCTACTATGCATGTGACTGTTTATGACCCAATAATTTTACTGCTGGATATACTAAGTACAAATGTTCATGTTTCACAAAAAAAAGCATATACAAAAACATATATTAGAACCACTCATAGTAGCCAAAAACTGGAAAGAAGTAAAATCTTCACTAAGAATGTATTTAGATACAATGCATCATGTTTCCACCATGGAAAAGGTCACACTAACGAAAATGAAATATTGTTTTTCCCGACAGACAGTCTCACATACATAAGCTAAGCAAAGGAAACATGTTTCAGGTCAACCTACTTGGGAAAGCTCCTTTCTACAGTAGATGGCGGTTGGCACCACAATTCAAGGGCAGAAGCTAGGACTGTGGAGTGTGCAGCAACAAATATGACATTCTGAACTCTGAGACTAGTACAACCCATCAACGTGCAGAGAATGAGGGTGCTCAGCACTACCCAGGACATCTGTCCCACCCCCTCCTCTGAAGGCTCTGGGACTATTTCAGAAGAGGGGATGAAAATGCTGTGAGAGCCAGGGCTTTCAGAGGACTACAACAAACCAGTGTTTTCCAGGATAACAGAGTTGTTGCACACACACATTCGCTGTTGGTAGAGATCAAATCTGCACTGTAGCTTGGATGGGAGAGGGGTGGACAGCGTTCTGCCTACTTGCTATTAGCAACTGATGGCTGATGGGGGAGAGAGGGTCATTTTTCCTCCAGGGTGGGGACCTCGTAGCTTGCCCATGCTACAGTAGATGGGCCCCACACCTGTGTACATGCTGGTAACACTCAGTGGGCTCACTGGGTTAAATATGTGAGAAAAAAAAAACAAAAACGAAGAGTACATGAAATCAGGAGGGAAAGTGGGAGGCTTTTGGAGGAGCTAGAGGAGAGGAAGTTAAGGTTGGGTTTAGTTGGAGCACCTATATCCATGTATAAAATTCTCAAGCAATAAGTGAAAATTAGTTTTAAACTATAAAAAAGAAAGCTGCTAAATGTAATGCTTAATGTAAGTTGCACGCCATAAGGTTCAAAACAGGAAGACCAATGTCTTACACTAACTCTGAAGTGGCAGTTTTCTCTGGGACTAGGGGAATTTTCTGAAAAGCTGGATTGTAAGCATGAACTGTTTGACCCATGATCTGTGACAATCACTGTGATCTAGCTAGAATTTGTGTGCATTTTAAAAATGTTAGATTTCAGTGAACAATGGCTCCCAAAGATAGTATTTTAATGACATTAGTAGCTCTGAAAGAATGATGAAGCAACTGTTCTATTTTTAAGTGGTACTTATAACACACTAGAAAATAATCTATTCCAGCCAGTTATGTTAGTAAAATGTTTTAGATATTAATGAAAAATCATACAGAATCATTAAATGTTTGTCTTCAAAAATATTAGAAGCAGTGACTGTGAAGATTTACAGTTTGAGCTCTCCCTCACTGTGAGCAGACATCTAAGAATTAAGGTTACAGCCACATGTAGGCAGCTCAGTAGAGGAAGCAGTGACCTACACAGAGGCTGTGTCAAGAAGGAAAGGAGGTGATTGTAAACTGTGAACTGTATTTGCCTCAGAAAACAAGATTCCAATCAGTCGGATCATTAGTAGAGCCCATTTGCACACTTGGTTAAATAAGTAGGTAACACAAGGACTGATGAAGAGTTTTTTCCTTCACTCAATGGTTGTGCTTCACATCAGCATGGCTCCGGATTCTCAAACATCCACCACATAGAGCAGCAGCCGTGTGTGTGTGTGTGTGTGTGTGTGTGTGTGTGTGTGTGTGTGTGTGTGAAAAGCCTTCACTGGGACCAGTGAACTGGAATTTGTTATCAACAGAAAAGGAAGCATTGGTGATAACAGGTGGGAATCAACCTGCACTGCTGTTATTTTTTGCTTTCTCAAAAGTGCCCCCTGTTGGTCAGGTGAGGCATTGTCTTTCAGGCCCACTTGGAACTTATTTCAAGGGAGGGTTAATTTCTTGCTCTCACTTTTCTGCTTCCAGAACTTTCTAAGTCACCCTGTTTTCCAATCTTCCTCCACTGGGTATGTTGAGAGAAACTTGCCCTGTGTGATGTGACTGTAGTAGTTACATTCCTTGTCCCTGGGACAAAATACCTAAAAAGAGAAAGGGCTTACATTTGGCTCATGTTCTAAGACAGTGCATTCCAACATGGCCGAGGAGGTAGGCCTTGTCACCAGGCCTCCTCACATCCTGGTAGATTAAAAAATAGAAATAGTGTGTCTGAAAGTTGATGAACTATAACCCATAAGTCTGCCCTTCAGTGACCTACTACCACCATGTAGACCCCTCCAAAAGGTTCCATGCCTTTTCAGAAGATGGTCACTAGTGTGTTGAGACATTTCATATTCAAAGCATAACGTTGACATAATATAAAACAATACGATATCCATTTTAATATGTGTGCTGATGTATTAGTTTCAACCTCAAAATCTTCTTACCCTCTTCTCTCCTCACTCTTTCATCTCTTAGTGTGAACCCATCTTCCTGTTGTTTCAAACCTCATCTGCTGTACCCCCTTCTAATGCTTCGAGTCAATCCCTCCCTCTTGCTTAACTACAGACCAAGTTTATTCTCCCTTCTAATTTCCATCTGCTCTCCATTTCCTCCCTTGGATGGGCATCTCTGGAACCCCTCACACTTAATACTGCCATTTTCCCCATAGGCTGATTCTTCCCTGGAATGTCAGTGTCATTGGTACTGTGTGGCTTCACCTAGTTCCATGTCTTGTTCATTCTGTCTTCATTGCTTCCTCATCATCTGGTGCTATAGAAAAAGGTGCCCATTCGGTGCAATACTGCCAATGTCTATCTTCTCACCCCACTCTTTCTGCCCACATCCCATTCATTCCTGTGACGTTAGACTTCCATACATGAATTTTAGATACATGTTGTTGGTTAGACTTGGCTTCAGCAGGGTGTTCTTGGGTAATATGTGTTGACACTTAAGCCATGTATTTACCTACTCTGCAGAATGATATACAGATAGTATTTGTATGCTTATATATTCTCAGTATTAAGTTACTCAAATGCAGGGGCATGTATACTTCTCACATTTTAGAAGTGACAGCAGTGGTGGCTTTAATGTTGTGTCTCTCTGCCTCCTTTGACTCTCACGAAACATCTGAAGGGCCAGCTCCCTGGCCCTGCACCAAAGACTTGGTCTCTGAGTATAATGGCAACATATGCGAGGCCAGTGCTTCCCTGCAGCGAGTGAGTCAGCAGCCACGAGTTTGCATTTTGGAAATAGTTTTGGCAGCTGGTGGAATTATCCTGAGGTAGTTGAGGCTGTTATCTCTAAGTGGAGAGAAAGAGTAATCTGAGGGTGAGGTTAGGCAGCATGGAGTCTGTGGAGGGCTAGCAATTAGGCTAAACAACAGCAGCCTGGGAAAGGTTAGAAACAAACATTCTGCTGAAGCTGAATGTGAGTTAGAGCCAGAAAATTCCTGGGAAACCACATAAGCCAAGCTTTGCATTTCACAGATAAGGAGGCTGGAGAGGTTGTTATGAAGTCCAAAGTTACATGAATAAGTCAACAGCAGAGCCACACTCCATTTCTCCAGCTCTGAGGACAAAGGCAGGCTCTTGACTGTTCTGTACTGCCCCAGATGTTTGTCAGTGTTTGCTCAGGACCAGCATGTTGGTCTTCTCTGCTGGGCCTCTTGACATCCACGATTCCTTATAAGCACTGCTAATGAAAGGTTTAGCGACACGTACTTAAAACACCAACAATAAATAGCAGCCACTTTCCAGGAGCTCAGTTGTCTAGCTTCTACGTAGATTGTGTCTTCAGCCAGAAGTCTGGGCATTCTAGGTGAGAGGACCCCCATGTTTACATCATCTCTCTAGCTTCGTAGTCTTGTGGCCATTTCTGGTATTTCTCCATAGAAGTCCACTCTGAAGGCCATGCCCAGATGTTACAACTTCCAGGGGACATTCTATCTCAGCCCATCAAGATGATGGTGATGCAACGCCACCCACTGGGGAGATGAAGAAAAGCAGAAACTGTCTATCACAGTACCTGGAAGTTGGGCAAGACTGAAGGCACCAACACAATATCTGGTGAGAGGAGTTTTCTGGTTCATAAATGATGTCTGCTAGCATCTCATGTGACAGAAAGAAGTGTGCATCTCTCTGGGCCTCCCTTTTGCTTTTTTTCTTTCTTTGTATTCCTTTCTTGAGATATTTTTGCCATGTAGGCTAGGCTGACTTTGAACTCATGACCCCCCTGCCTCAGCCTTCTGAATTCTGAAATATAGGTCCATGCCATTGCACCTGCTTAGTTCTCAAGTATATGGGCACTAACAATCATTCACACAGTGGCAGTAACATCATTCACAACAATGCCATCAACATCGCTCACAACAATGGCACTAACACCATTCACAACAATGGTAGTGACATCATTCACAACAATGGCACTAACACCATTGACAACAATAGCAATAACACTATTAATGAAATGGTGCTTTCATGCTAATTACCTCCCAACCCACTGTGATAAGGTTTCAGCATGGACATTTAGGGGTGCTTTCCCTCCATAACATTTTATTCTGCACAATGGATCTCTTATGTGTCTGCTTCTAGACTCTAACTGTGACATCCCAGGCCCACCTGTCTCCCAAACTTTTCTTTCTTCCATTTTCTCCTCCAGCTTAAGCCACACAGTCATCTCAGCCTTGTCATTGGCAACACTTTTGAGTTCCCCCACCCTGTGATCCCTGCGTACCATGCTCAATCCATTATGCCCATTCTCCCTGATCCTGATGCCGAGCTCAGCTGAAAAAAAAAAAGAAAAGAAAAAAAAAAAACCCTAGCTGTCTACAAAAAAGATGGCCAGTTCATATAGTGATATTTTATTTGTATTGAAATGTGATTTTATTTGTATGTCAATAAAGTTGCCTTGAGGTCAGAGCAAGCCAGAGCAGAAGCTGAGCAGTAGTGGGGCACGACTTTAATCCCAGCACTTGGGAGGCAGAGCTAGGCGGATCTCTGTGTGTTCAAGGACACAGCCAGCATGGTAGACACATGCCTTTAATCTCAATACCAACCATAGAAGACCTGGAGGTCTGTACAAACAGGCAGTGACGAGGAGGTCATGTGGCTGGGTTTACAACCAATGAGAGAGGAGAACAGAAAGTTTTTAAATAGACAGGACGCAGAGAAGTAGCTCTCTTGCGGAGAGGAAGAACGGCAGAAGCAGTGAAGGGTAAGGTTTTCCGCTCTTGCTCTGACCTCATGGTTTTTAACTCTGCAATCGGTTCTGTGTTTCTTATTTAACAAGCCGGATATATCTACAAGTTCAGACTCTGTAGCCTATATTGTAAGAAGTCCTCACTAGGCTCATTCTCATAGATTCTGGGAAGTTTCTGTTGCACTAGGTTTCCACACTATCCTCCAAGTGCTCCCCAGTCCTAGCTGTCTCTCCCTCCATCCCTTCTGTCAAGTTGGTGGCCCAAATGTGTCCTGTGGAGACCCCTAAACAACTCAGGCTGATGCTAGGACAGGGTTACTCTCTGAAAACTGACAGCAGTACTCCATTGCCAAGAACAATACTCACACAGGTCACTGAATGTAGAGAGGTACAGCTGGTGCCTGCATGGAGCCTTCACCCCCACATGCTAGTCTCTTTGGTACAGGAAGGTACTCTGCAGGCTACTGAATGAGAAAGCTGAACACCAACCCAGCCACAAAACCTTGAACCTACAATCTGTCCAGTCTGCAAGATGTGCTGGGACAATGGTGGCACAGAACTTGTGTGAGTGGCCAACCAATGTCTGGGTTAACTTGAGGTGCATACCATGAAAGGGAGCCCACACCTGACACTGCCTGGGTGGCCAGGAACCAGAGACTGGATAGCTCAGAGACCAAGGATAGAAGTAAATGAAGACTAGCAAAATATCAAATAAAAATTCAATGAAACAATTCTTAATGATATTCTGCTATGTTCATAGATCAGTTCCTTGCCCAGCTGCCATCAGAGAAACTCAGCTATGTAGAGACCCATGGCCAGACAGTCTGCCAAGAGAGGCTACACTGGAGGGCTTTTTTAAGTCCCTCCCACTCAGAGCTCTGAGAACCCTGTAGAAGAGGGGAAGGAATGGCTGTAGGAGTCACAGGGGATGGGGGACACCAGGAGAACAAGGCCTATATGGAGCCACAGAGACTGAAGCAACAAGCCTGGGGCCTGCATGGGTCCGCACCAGGTCCTCTGCATGTTTGTAATGGCTGTTAGCTTGGTGTTCTTGTGGGACTCCTCACAGTGGGAGCAGCGGGTGCCTGCATGGAGCCTTCACCCCCACATTCTAGTCTCTGGTACAGGAAGAGTACCTTTTGCCGGCTCTTAGGACTCTTTTCCCCCTTTTCCAGCCTCTCTGTGAGGACTTTAGCCTTGTCTTATTGAATCTTCTTTTGTTGTGTTTTGTTGTTATCTCTTGGAGGCCTGCTCTTTTCTGAGGGAAAATGGGCCGAAGGAGTGAATGGAGGAGAGAAGGGAGGTGGGAAGGAGCTGGGAGGAGTGGATGGAGGGGAAACCATGGTTGGGATGGATTGTATGAGAGAAGAATCTATTTTCAGTTTTAAAAAGAAGAAGAAATACTGAGTTGTCCCCCTTGGTTGCTGGGATAGAATTATCATTTCTGCTCTCACATGGGTCCTTGGTACAGCTCAACAATATTTTATTCTCAATTTCCCACACATCAGCAAATCAGGAGTTTGGAATTGCCTCCTCCATTTGACTCACAACATTCATAAATGAGCCTATCACCTAAGATGTGAAATGAAGGCCCAGGGTTGTAAACATAGCTCTCACCTACAGTCAGAGAATCACCTCTCGGCCCATCCTTTCCCTGTTCGGCCCATGAAGAGGTCTAGAAGTATGCCTATATATTTTTCCCCAGCCTTCTTCCCAATGAGCTGCATGGACACAGAAACCATTTCAAAAATAAAAAGTCACTGCACAAAGAGAAGGCAGGCCTTTCCCTGTCTCTACACTGGTCTAGTAAACGAATGTCTAGAACTCACTGTCTCTGAGTTTCACACACACTCACATGCATCCAGTCACAAGCACACACATTTGCATAAAGAGGTTCATATCAGCCAGTAAAATTAATGATTTTATTTAGTAACATCATCTTAACAGAATTCAGGGGAAGACTAATGTTGGTGGATGTTATCTTTAGCCATTGTGTTTTTATGGTCTATTAGGTAGTTCAGGATAGTTCTACCAGTCAGGAGAAGCCAGTTCTCAGCAGTTAACAGTACATAGTTAAATTCTGAGATCATTTGAAGTAGGACTTTTCCAAAATCCCAATCTTTTTATTTCCCAAATTTCTAAATCAGCAAGTCAGTTTTGGACTGCTTAATAAAGTAGTTTTGATACCCATGAGTTCCAGGCATACATCCCGGAATTTAACTAAGCAGTAACTGGACCAATGATATTTCCCCCCATAAACACCATCTCCACTGGGAGAAATTACCTAGTCATCTGTAGATCAGAAATTCAGACACTTTGATGGCCTAGATTTGGTAAACACATTCTCTACTTCACACAGGAAGGCCAAGAGGTATGAAGGGATGGAATTCTCCCAGGAAATCTCAGTGCTTGTCCCTCCCAGATAAACATAAGCGTTCATTTTAGTGTTTACTGGTATCCTCAAGGTTGTCATTAACAACCCAGACATGAGGAGAAGAACCAATGTGTTCTGTGTTTTTACTAGATCCCAGCACTTCTCTGTAGCAATTGAAACTCCAGTATGATAGCTACTATGCTGCTTAGAGAGACTCACTCAGACTGCAAATGTTCTTTCTAGCCAGCGCAAGGAAGGATGGAGCAGAAAGAATAGGGAACTTGTGGATTTGCTCACCGCGACTCATTCCTAACCTCCCTGTTATGCTTGGTGTAAGCCACAGTGTTCACAGCTGTACTTCTTTCTTGAATTTGTTTGGAGCTAATAGGTGACAGTCCCTGAGCCAGGGAGGCCCATATGACACCTTTTTTCTTTCTCAAAGTTAGTTTGTCTTATGTCAGAAATAACCTCACATAACTCATTACTTCTCTTTATTGAGTCTAAAATAAAGTTGCATGTTATTGGATAGTTCATGAAGTCATGCACACATGTTCCTAGTATGGAAAGCAATAACACAGGGCTTTAGGGAACTTAAACATCCAGTTGCTAACTATCCTCTCCTCATCCAACAAAGAACAAAAGACAAAGTGTTAGGGTTTAGCTTATTCTACTGTTTTCAAGTATGGCATTTGGGGAGAGAAAGATGGGGTGGGAGGCTCTAGAGTAATTGAAAATAAACGTAGACAGAATATCTTTGGGAAAGTCCAACTCAGTTTAAGAGGATTTATGAATATTTAGTAAGCAGAGTGATTCATGGATTCCAGGAATGAGTGGGAACCTTGCCTTTGGTTCTTGTTATCAACGTTTTTTCTACAATGTGACATTGGCCTAGAGGCCCTGTACACTAGATCCCAGCACAATAAGTGCAGCAAATTAAATGGAGCTCCAGAGGGTATGGACCTGGACCAGGAAGCTCTCTTTATTAATGTGTTCAGGGGGAAAGTCACATTCTGACGACATTGCTGCCTTGCAGATAAAGATGGGAACAACACCGAAGAAAAACATGCTAAAGACAGCTCAGGCTTTTGGCAGCCGGCTTCATTTCCCTGTGCATTTGGTAAAGTTAGGATTTGACATCATCCAAATGACCCAGTCCTGGGTTACAGACACAGCCCCCTCCCCATTTTCTCATGCTGCCTCTCTCCTCACTCTGACATCTTCTTGGCTGTGGTTGAAACTTTGACACATAAATCCCACTTGTCAAATGATACTGTTAAACAAGCATCCAAGTGTCAGCACGTGGTCTGCTAGTCTGGGGACTTGAGAATAGGTCCAGGGACACCTCTGTGGCACTGTGGCAGCTTTCATCTGCCTCCAGCCATCTGCAAGTAATTTGAAGCTAGTTTCCAATGCAGCGAGCAAGGTTCTTTAGCCTGGTAATGTAGCAGCCAAAAGAAAGAGCCAGAGTCATCAGAAAGTCTTAGCTCCTAATGAGTAGATAAAACTGCGGGTTTTTAAGACCTGCCTCAGACCAGTCCAATAGCATTCATCATGTGGTCTGAAACCTCCCTTTACTTGCAGACCTCATCACAAACCTCTCTCCCATTAAGAGAGCATCCCTCTGCTCCCACCCCCAGCCTCCTTGGGCTCACATCTGTGGCTCTGAAAGTGGCTGCAACCCTGTAAGGACTTCTGAGGATGTCTTGACATCTAAATCCGAGATGCTTCTTGCTCACTTGAGGATAAGAACATCCTCAAAGGCAAGATAGGGAAAGTCTTGTGAAATCAGAGAGAAGTGGGTACCTTCTTGGACAGCCAAACCGGTAAGATACCTCATTCTATGATGCACAGTGCTTTCCATGGAGACTGCGGGTGAGTTTGTGATAATGGTTCCAAGTTCAAGTGCCAGGGTGAAGAGGGATGATCCAGGAAGTGGATATCGCATGAGAAACATCAGGTCTTTTCTTGGCCAAAGTGCGTCCCACTGAGTGTCAGTTTGTTCTTCTGAGCAGTGGGAGTATAATAGCTACATTGCAAAATGCCCCTCCTTCTTCCCTCTCTCTGTCCTGCCTTCCTTTCTTCCTCCATTTCTTCCTTTTCTTGTTATTTTCACAGTAGGAAACAAGCAGAAGGAGCCATTCAGAGGTGGCTTTTCTGTGGCTCTATGGAAGATCTACCCTCAGGGTCCAACACTTATATTCTGTCCCTGTTGAAGTATCTCTTCAGCTTCCTAAACAGTGAAACGGGACCAAGCAAAATGAGTGGAGTAACAGACTGGATTCTGAATGTCACTGATGCCAAGAAAATTTAAACCTGTCCTTATACACAGAAGCTTGAAACAGCCTGGAAGAAACTCTTCCCACCCTCAGCATGTGTAGAACAATCTACTAACAAGGTTAAAGAACACAAGAAACAATAAGAAAAAAAATGATCAGCTTTGCTGAAGGGAAGTATTGAATTATTTTCAATAAAAATGATAAAATAAAAGTACCTTTATAAAGCAAAAGAGTAACCAAAGAGTATGCAGACAAAAATGTAGGGAACAACATTATACAAATGAGTTGTGGATTTAATTCAAATATTGTAAAATTATAGATCTTCTATAATGTGATAATTACAGTTTTCAGCTTTTGCAATATGCTGTGATTGGCTATAATTATAAAATAATATTCACTTTCATGTCACAGTTTGTATTCCTTTCATCAAAGAGAACCCTTTAAATTATGCAAGCCTCAGATTCCAGCATAACCAGATTTGTCCCTGCAGCCTAGGAGCTGAAGAATTGTGGATTGACAAAGAAATCATAATCCCCTTTGACTGCAGACAGGCTGACCAAACTCTGGATAATTCCTACTGGTTTACCTTTGGGTGCTCCTTACTCCTGTATTTTCATCTGCTTTCTGTTGCTATCACAAAATGCCTGAGACTAGAAATGCATAAAGAAGAATGTTGCATTTGTCTGGAGGCTGGAAAGCCTCAGGGCACAGTGCCAGCAAGTGCTCAGCATCTGCCCAGGACTTCTTGCTGTAGCTTCCCCAGTAAAAAGCATCACACACTGAGAGTAGCACTGGCTCAGGTCCCTTCCTCTTACAATGCTATTGCTGTTGTCATGGGGGCCCATCTCTTACGCTCACACTTTTTTCTAATCCTAGTTATCTTCCAATTTACCCCAAGCACTGTTAGCATATGAGCTGGAGGTTAAGTTCCTAGCACAAAGACTTCTGACCTCACTCAGATCTTCCCATACTCTCTGCCCCTCTTCTCCAGGTCTGCTTTCCACTCTCCCCTGCAGTTCAGACAGTCCTGTCTTAGTATCCTGCCATTCAGACCCAGAAATTGGCTGTGTTCCCTGCATTTCACTTTCTCCTTTTCTCTGCCTATGCTCATGTCACACTCATCCTTATAAACTCATCCTCCAGGACCTTGCTCTCAGCTGGGGGGAAAAGCTACTCTAGCAATTAGCTGGCTAAATGCTATGTTATGTATACAACCGTATAAACATGTCACTAATGAGTTTCCCCAAACTTGGATAGCTGTCCAAAAGTCAGGAGCCTCCTTTGGAGATGAGGAGGCAGGTGCTATATCTCCCTCAGTCTCTGAATGCAAGCGTTTGCTTCCCCCCCTAGAAAATGGTTACAGTTTGGAGAACTCTCCAGGGGAAGCTCTTGTTCTACAGCTGGAATGGAGGACTATTTAAAGACATCGGCTGCCTTCTCTGTTAATATTTTTCAGAAACCCTTTCCAAGATGTTTGGATAATACAGTCATCCAGCAGACAGACCCACAGGCCTAAGCATGTAAAATTTTGTAGCCATCTCGAAGCAGCCTGGTGCACAGAATGACAACAACTTCTGTGCATATTTTCCTACAGCACCTGTGTCTCATATCTCCCACAAGGCCATTTCCAGTTGAGCAGGGTTTTAGCCACCCAACATTATTAGTTTCTCGTTGCTCCATAGAAATTCTACAGTGCCTGCTCAGTTTGTTCAGCATCAACTTTTCAGTCTCATCTCAATCCACTGAGCAGCTCCCAGACCAATCTATCTGACTATAAAAGCCCCAAAGACCGGCATGCATTATGGGCTCATTCTCCCACAATAGCCACGCTTATCTTTGAAAATACAATGCACATACTTCTATGTAGAATTCTTCCTGTGTATACATCTCCTCTTCACAATTTTCCCTTTGAGTCATAGTGTGTTCTTCCAGCCTGGAACATTTTATGTTCTCAGATATATTGCATATTTTCTGCCCCATGACTTTTTTTTTTTGAGCTGAGGATCGAACCCAGGGCCTTGCTCTTGCTAGGCAAGCACTCTACCACTGAGCTAAATCACCAACCCATGACCTTTATACAGAATATTATCTCAATTCAATTATTTTTGTGCAACAAGGAGACCATGAATATTCATAAAGCCAGTAACAAGTGTGATGGTGCATGCCTGGGACCCCAGCAGTCTAGAGGATGAGGTAGAAGGATCATGAATTCAAGGCCAGCCTGGTCTACAGAGTAAGAACTTTATCTCAAGTATTAAGACACTATATATTACAGTATTAAAATACTTATCATTCAAGAGGGTCACAACTCTCTCTCTCTTCCTACTTTATCAGAAGGTCCTGTTTAGTTAAGTGCTTATGTTTAAACACATACTAGGGAGGAGGCTGGGAAAGGTGTACCACAGTGTCACTGGGTTCAAAGTGCTGGTTCCCATCAGGATCGTTAGGAGGCTGAGCAGTCCTGAGGTCTGGGATAGACAAGAGAATCTATCTATTCACCAGTTCCCCAAATGCTGCTGACAATAATAGTCTAGGATTTATGAGTACACCTGAAAAGGTCTTAGAAATAGATTTGCCTGGGCTCATCTCTCACCAAGTGCACAGGAATCCTTGGGAATAGGTCTGGGCACCATTAGGCTAGGCTTCCTGGTGTTTTTGCTAAGAGCCAGTGTTAATGGCCATTAATGTAAGAATCATAGTATTAAGTTGGGTTCCCTTCTCCTGGAATACTCCCTCCTTTAGCCTCATTAATGTCATGCATAGCCTTATATGTCAGCCTAATTGTGATGTCCTTCCTGAGTGATTAGCCCTAACAATACACATAAAATTAAAACCCACCTCCACTATTTACCTAAAACAAATGAAAATCTATGTTCATGTAAGATTTCCTAGTGATTTTATTTGAAATTAGGGCCAATATCCAGACATTTTTAGTCAGTTTTTTCAAATTTTACTGCATTAACACAATGGAGTACTACTCACCCAAGAGAAGGAATGGGCCACTTCTATAGAGACCGTCATGTGTTCACTCACACTGTATGAATGGGGCTGCACCAAAGGAAAGAAGACGGACTGGAAGGGGACAGACAGAAAATAAATTAGTAGTGTCTAGGGCATCACGGGAGGGAACTGAAGAGAAGGAAGAATGGAAACACTCGGTGAGGTGATAGGCCCACCAATAGCGTGATTGCAGTGTGGCTACATGGCTGTGTGCAATTCTCATAGAACTTTGCAGCACTAAGTTTCCCCATGTGTGGACCATGCCTCAGAAAAACTCACTTAACATTTTTCACATAACTGAAATGGAAAATCAATTGAAGTAGCTTCTACAATCCTTCCAGTTGCACATCTTAAGTGAAATACTTTCTAAGGACAAAGAGAAATAAAATTTCATTTAAAAAAATTCCAAAATGAAATACCAGTTTTCTTGCAGATACTAAACATGAAGTTTAAGATTTGAATAATAAGGAAAATGGCATTAATAAAAACTTAAAACCTATAATATTAGCTTTAATTACTAATACAACTTAGTCCCATTATTCACATACGTTTCACCATTGCCTACTTAAAACAACTACAGAGAATGATACCCTAGTAGGAATAAGTGGAGTTAATCTTAAGTATTTGTTTCTAAACAACATTCTATACTACAAAATGTTATGTCTGTTACAGTTACTAGATAAAAAAGCTCTAAATACAATATCAATAAAAGTGGGATGTGGTGTCTACATGAGAAAGGACTCAGAAGCTGCTAAAACTAAATCCAGTGCTCAAGGCACCGTCCTTGTTTGAATCCTCTATCAGAAGCAAATAGAAACATCCGAGGAGACTTGACTTTCACTTGAAAAGATGTAGGGATCTTTAATTTGGGAGTGTGGTATCTCCTTCTGCTTAAGAGGTGCAGGTTGCCAGGAGGTGGTAGCGCACACCTTTAATCCCAGCACTTAGGAGGCAGAGCCAGGCAGATCTCTGTGAGTTCGAGGCCAGCCTGGTCTACAAAGCGAGATCCGGACAGGCTCCAAAGCTACACAGAGAAACCCTGTCTCAAAAAAACCAAAAGAGAGAGAGAGAGAGAGATGCAGGTTATGGTACATGGAGGTGAAATGCCAGTGCCTGCAATTTATCTATAAATGGTTCATCAAAAACACACAAATCAATGAGTAAATAACAGAAAGTGCTAATATGTGAACAAACCCATCCATCTAGATGTGGGGTATGTTGTGTTCAGTGTTGTGCTGGTCTTTACTTTTTATGTAAAGTTGGAAAATTCCAAATTAAAGGTTAAGAGGAAAACCACAGAGGGGGAAATCACATAATTCACAACAACTGCCTGGCCTGGTTGGTGAGGAGCAAGGCCTGCCCAGTGTACATGGCCCGGTTGGTGTGGAGCAAGGCCTGCCCAGTGTACATGGCCCGGTTGGGATGGAGCAAGGCCTGCCCAGTGTACATGGCCCGGTTGGGATGGAGCAAAGCCTACCCCAACATACATGGCCTGGTTGGCATTGAGCAAGGCCTGCCCAACACACAATGACACTACAAGGAACAATACACTCTCCAAGAGTTTGAAGGAAGCAGTTAACTGCTTGAGCTGCTGAGATGGGGGCTCAGAATCTACTAGAACAGCCAACGCATGGAGTTCCATTGTCACAGGCTCAAGGACAGATGACATTTTTTTAAAACTGAAAATCAGCAAGGAATGGAGACATAGCAGATCCCATTTCTCCTGACCAGTAATCAGAGACCTAACATTTTGGATCTTTGCTTTACCAACTGGTCATTCTGAGGTAGGGGTCCACCTCAGTGGCCTCCAAGCTTGCTAATATCTAACTAGCAACCTGACAGTCCTATTACACATCAGACTGGGATTAGAAAATTGATTAAGATTTTTTCATTGTTATTCATCTTTTAAATTAATATAGGTTCTGAGTTTTTGAGCCCCAACGATGCATCTCATTATTAAATTAAAAAGTTAGGAACTTGGGGCTGGGAAGACAGCTTAATTAGTGAAGTACCTGCCCAGTGATTACAGGACCTGAATTCAGTCTCAGAATCCATGAAGAAAAGTTGAGTGTGATGTCACGTGTTTGTAATCCGAGGGCAGAAATGCAAACAAGCAGATTCCTGGTCAGCCATTCTAGCCTACCTGATGAGCAAAAGCAGCAAGCCAGAAAGTTACTAATTTTAATTCCAGCTAAACAACTGGCAAAAATGGGTGGCTCCCCTCAAATTCCTTCAGTACAGTTGGAAAAGCCCAGGCTTTCTTGAAAACCTGCAGAAAGGTTTCAAGGAGATTGCATTGGGAGGTCACATTCATGGCACTAATCAACTTAATAATTAACAGCCATTTGCCATCACTCATGTTTACCTAGAATAAGAGATAATCAAGTTTAAATATAAGGGACACAGAGTCTTGGTGGGAAATGCCTCAGCCTTCTTATTTTTTGACAGGCATTTGAGAAAGTATGGGTGTCTTTCACCGGCTAGATGTTTTATAGCAAGTTAGATGTTCTTCAAAGAATACTGTGGGGAGAGGGACCATGCTGGATAGAGATGAGACCACGAGTTCCTATTAAATAGTAGCATTCTCCAAGCCCTGGAGATACCGAGTGACCATCCCAATCAAAAGGCTTTCTAATTTTGAGATTATTCCTTTAATATTCAATTTTAATGAAATTCAAGCCAGGCTTTTTGTTTTTTAGTCTTTTTAGCCAGGTGCCAAAGATCTGTCCAGACACACGGCAGCAGAGTCCTTTTCTATGAATGACCACAGGCATTTTGGTGTCTACACCGAGTAAAAAGGAATTTAGGCTGGCTACTTTCTCTCTCACTTCCACTCTTCCAAAAGGCTGTCCTGGTGAAGAGCATTCTCCCTGATTTATGCAGCTTGGAAGGATGCCTTGAACCTGGTTTTCTAAATCCTCTTTTTAAAAAGCACTCCTCTAGCCTGGCAATGGTGGCATAGGCCTTTAATCCCAGCACTCAGGAGGCAGTGACAGGAAGATCTCTGTGAATTCGAGATTGACATGGTCTACAGAGTAAGTTCCAGGACAGCTAGAGAAGCCCACTCTCAAAAGAAAAGAAGAAGAAAATGAAGAGGAGGAGGAGGAGAAGGAAGGGGAAGAGGAAAAGGAAGAGGAAGAGGAGGAGGAAGAAGAAAATTCCTCATCTCTGGGTTTTTCATTTCTTTCTTTTTTTCTTTTGTTCCATCTTTCTTTTGTAAACCTTGAGAAACACAGAGACTCTCACATACCAGTAATTAACTTTGTTAAAAAATTGAACTTTGTTTTTCTCTCTAAAGCCTTACTTTTAAGAGATCTCTAGTTGACCATATATTGGCAGGGTCAGCATATTATTTTTCCCTTCAAAAGTCAACAAAATTAAAGCTCACCCCTCTGATGGCAGCAGCTTTCAGAAAAATGTTCCATCTGTTGCCCAACCAGCCTAAAGTTTCATCTGACGGTCATCCACAGCCTGCTGATGATAAAGCTTAAATGCAGAAGTTAAAATACAACCAAGATTCCTAGACAAACCCACATGAGCACCTTAATATGTAACATGTCTCATGAGTTCCATGTTGCAGCCCAATAGTGCTAGCGTGCCTGCAAACACCTTGCATCAATGCAATAGTCTGCCTATTCCTCAGCCTTGAGCAGTCTCTGGTACTTTCTGAATCCTAGCTGACACTGTCCTAAAAGTGTGAAAAATGCATCATTTTGATGTCATTCCAAGGGAGATGAACATAGGTTTGTTAAAAAGCTACTTATGTGGCTTGGAATTTAAGACATCCTATATATAAAAGTCTTATGCAGCAATTGGGAAGTTAGTCATGGACCAGGCTCTAGGGAAACATGTTTGCTTTTTGATTTATCTTCTAGGCAAATATCTTGATTCCCTCATTAAGGGTCATATAGGGTAGTTACTCACACCCACCACCAACAGTTGTAAGTTGAATACTAAATGTGTTGTTTATTTTATTCATAGGTACAGCCAACCACACATGCTAAACCACTTACAGCAGTTTATTGATACTGGCCAGAAGCAAATGACGCAAATGTGTCTTATGGAGTTCTCAGGGTCTCTCTTCCCAACTGCTGCCACCAAGTTTTCTTCAGAAAATTTCTTTCTACATTGAAAACATGCCCAGAATTTGGAAAGCAACAAGCAATCAGGTATTTTTTTCCTCTGATAGTTTTCTGCCAATCTCAAATAAACAGTTGACTAGTTTTTTCCACTCACTTTTTTCCCACTTAAAATGTAAAGGTCTACTGACAGTAGCGTGTGTGTGTGTGTGTGTGTGTGTGTGTGTGTGTGTGTGTGTGTGTGTATGTGTGTTTGGTTTTTATATGGTGTGTGTATGTGCATATGATTTGTGTATATGTATGGTGTGTGTGTGTGTGCAGGTGTGAGTGTGCATGTATGTGCATTTGTGTATGTGCAAGTCTTCATGCCTGTACTGGTGAGCACAAAGCAAGTCAGGGCTTTGTGTAGAACAGTTTTATCTTCATCAAATTTCAAAGAAAATAACTAAATAATGCTGTTTTCATTTCATCCATGAAAAATAAAATTATTCTCTGACTGTGAGTACCCTACAGAGTTTCTTTTAAAAGGAGGCAACATATAAACTTCAGAATGCATGAAGAGGAACAGCTTAGGACATGTTGTGGTGGTATTGTGTTCCCCAAAATATTGTGCATTCTAATAAATTTATCTGGGGTCAAAGAACAGAATAGCCACTAGATACAGAGGCTAGAAAATGGTGGCACTCACACCTTTAATCCTAGCATTCCAGAGGCAGAAATCCCTCTGGATCTCTGTGAGTTCAAGGCTACATTGGAAACAGCCAGGCTTGGTGACACATCCCTTTAATCCCAAGAAGTGAGCCTTTAATCCCAGGGAGTGATGGCAGAAAGCAGAAAGGTATATAAGGCTTGAAGACCAGAAACTAGAAGCATTTGGCTGGTTAAGCTTTTAGGCTTTGGAGTAGCAGTTCAGCTGAGATTCAATCTGGATGAGGACTCAGAGGCTTCCAGTCTGAGGAAACAGGATCAGCTGAGGAATTGGCGAGGTGAGATGGCTATGGCTTGTTCTGCTTCTCTGATCTTCCAGCATTCACCCCAATAACTGGCCTCAGGTTTGATTTTATTAATAAGACTCTTTAAGATTCCCACTACAACATGTGGTATGGCTACTGCTCCATTGCTTATGGTTACTCCATTGTCAGATCTCTCCATGGATCATTTGAGCAGAGAGACCATGTTACCAAGTCACTTATTCTTCCTTGTAGTGGGTAGCCATCCCAGCCTTGGCCTGGAAGTTCCAACCCCCATTGAGGCTTCAGTAATGGTCATGCCTCCTAGGCAGGGCTCAGGGAGGACGCTGAAGACCCAGGATCAAGAGGAGAGGCTTCTCTTGGTTCCAGGACCCTGGACGCTGGAGGTAGACCCAGCAGGTGTTCCAGAGAACACCGCCGGACTGTGCCATCCCTTTCCCAGACCCTGCAACCTATCCCTTCATTGTAAGTTACCCGACAAAATAAACCTCCCTTTTAACTACGTGGAGTGGCCTTCACGATTCCCCTCTTAAAGAAGTGCTTTAATACCTGGCTGCCTTAATGCTTCTTCCTACATCTTCTCTTGCACAGAACACAAAGGATTTGAACGGCAAAATATTTTTAAAACTCATTAGCACAGCTTGGCCCCTGGCACTCTGTGAACAACTATTAATACCGATTCTTTTTAATTCCTCCCTAATTCTAGACGTTCTATTTCCACAACAGTGTTCCCTCTGCTCACAGCACCAACACACCATCCTATTTCACCATAAGCACTTGCTGAGAAACCGTGGCGTTTGCCGTGGTCCCTGGGCACTGGTCTAAGAAAACAGATGTGACATGTACCTGCTCAAGCCTTCCTATTCCACAGATGAGAAAAGTATTGTTTGCATTCCAGGTATGCTACATCCAGTAACTCCTTCCCATAATAATCATCCATAATAGGAACCATAGCTGATTTTATTCTACAAAGGAAAAAAACAAAAAGAAACCGAGGCTAAGGGTACCCCTGAGATTTCATAAGCAGTTAGTAGTAGAGGCAGCATTCAAATCTGTGAATCTGACTTTAGATGATCTATACTTACCAATGTAATATCTGTCATGCCACATAGTAAGGTACTTACATTACGTGGTCAAGGAAGGAATGTATGGACTGTGGAGAGAAGCCATGTGCCCTGGGATCCACCGTGGAGAGGGAAGAAGTTGACCTCAGGAGAGTTTGAAGACGTGTCTTGAGGGGCAAACTTGAGTATGCTGACTCGGGATTCTGCACGCAACCACATCTCTACACGGCACACAAGCTGTCCTACTAATCTGCTATCAATCTTACCTTTAGATCCCTGGAAAACAAAAATGAGGTCCAGGGAGACATAGCTGGTTATTGCCTTCCGAGTTTAGAAGGGATGATAACTAGCAGAGCAGGGTTAGACATGGATTGCAACCAACTGAAGGGCCACAAAGATATTAAGGCTACAGGACAGCTGTACTTTTATGATGAAGGAAACCAGGCCAGGAAGACCTTCAACAACCCCTCCCACATTCCACAGCCAACACTGGATATGGAGACAGCAGCTGCCCTGTGGAGACTGACAACCTGGTAGAACCACGCCACTCGTGAAGAAGAAGTCCACCATCAATGTCACAGCCCTTCTGACTTAATGACATCATTGTCAGAGAAAGAGAGAGAAAAAATGTTATTGCCTTGGGATTTGGATAGTTTTAGAATTTAAAAAAAAAAGTGTGCTTATCAGAGGGTGAGAATCGGTCATAATGGGGAGTTATTGCTGGGTAGAAGTTGGCATTAAGGGAAATGAAAATGTTCTAGGTGGTATCATGGTTACAGGGAAGTATGAATGCCCTCATTGCCCACTTCACTGTACATCTGGAATTGATGTAAGTGGAAAAAATTATATCTCTTATCATAATATCAAAAATAATAGCTAAAGGAGAGAAGTGTTAGAATAATCCAATCCAAAGTGTCCAAGGAGTGACAATCTTCTACCTCATTGTACATTGTCTCTGATTTTAGCCCTTAAGTGTGGTGATGTATGGTCAGCTCTCTCCCACAGAGATACAAGGCAGAGGCATATCAAGATCCTGAGAAATTCATAAGCCATGTAGGGAGAGGTGAGCTTCTGACATTCCATGGCTTGGGATATAGTTTTCACTGACTAATGGTTCTCGTGCTCCAAAAGTGGCTCTGGACTGTGGGGTGCTTGTACACACATGTGCCTTGGGAAAGGATGATCAGGCCAAGTATGATCTTAGCTAGATCACTTAGAACTACAGAGCCACCTTCAAGTGTGAACAGATTTCCAGATTTGGTAGATAACTTTTGCTCTCTAGCTTGTAACATGGAAAAAGAGAACAGACTCTTTGGAAATAAACACCTACATCTGAGGTGGCTGAGCCTTACCTCAGTCCTATCCCTTCTCTCTGTGAATTGAAATCTTACCTTTATAGATCAAGTCTTTCATACTGACAAAGATAGCCACAATTATTAAGTGTTTTAGGGTGTCTGTTGGGATCATAAGGCCACATTTCTGCTGGGGTTTCATTTTAAGCTCATTTAGAAAATGGAAAATAAAATCTTCTACCATGCCATTGCTTATGGCTGTCATTGGCAAAGCTGCTAGCTGCCTTCTGAGGTTTCAAGCATGACCTGGGGCTAGTTTTCCTTCAAAATGTATTTCTCCCTCCCCCTGAAGATTTTATGAAGCTTTCTAAGTGGAACTGCATGTGGTCCTGTGAGGGTCAAACTTAGTTCTTTTTATTTTGATATTTTTTAATCCCAACTTTGTAATTTTCCAGAAATAAGGAGTTGTGTATGCTGTGATATGAACCTCATGTTATAGAACTTACACTCCCCTGCTGTGGGATAATGCTCTTGTACACTGGTTTAATAAAACACTGATTGGCCAGTAGCTAGGCAGGAAGTATAGGTGGGGCGAGCAGACTAAAGGAATGCTGGGAAGAGGAAGAGCAGAGGCTGGAGTTGCCAGCCAGACACAGAGGAAGCAAGATGTGAAGGCAGAACTGAGAAAAGGTACCAAGCCACATGGCTAAACATGGATAAGAATTATGGGTTAATTTAAGTGTCAGAGCTAGTCAGTAATAAGCCTGAGCAAATGGCCAAGTAGTTATAATTAATATTAAGCCTCTCTGTGATTATTTTATAAAAGGCTGTGGGACTGCAGGTGAGAGATTTGTCCCAACTGTGGGCCAGGCGGGACACAGAAAAACTTCTGACTACACTCTCTATATCTGTATGACTCCCACTGAATCCTTTGTCCCTATTGACCCTACTCGGGAACCTGAGCCCTAGTTCTCCTGTACCATTTTCACTGACTTAGCAGAGCAGTTGGTGACAACCATAATAGACAAAATATAAGAACTAATATTTACATAACATGGTATGAAATAAAGGTCTACTGCTGTGTCTAACCCATGATATGTGGGCTGCAGCTGTCAGAGTTGCTATGAATTCAGCCCATGGTCCAGAAGGATCAGATGAGGTCAACTAGGTTGGAGAGAGGGATACTGGGTTTGACCAACAGATCAAGAGATGGAGGAGAACTGTGTCTCAGGAAGACTGGGCCATCAGTGTGACATGAAATAGGCGGGTCTAGCAGAGGGCTCAGCCTGCTGCGAACTAGATGAAGGAGGGACTTGCATCCCATGCTAAGGGGTTGGACCTTTATTTAGTAGGCACCATAGTTGGAATAAGCCCAGTATTAAAAGCTTAGTCCCCAGCCCAGTGCAGTACTGTGTGTGGTGTTCAAGCACCTTTCAGGGTGGGGCCTAGTGGAAGAAAGTCTGGCCACAGGCAGCACGCTGATGAAGAACGTATCAGGATACCTGCCAATCTCCTCTTTTGGCTTCTCAGCCTCCACAAGATTATAGTGAGCACTTTCCACTCTACACTTCCTCCACACCATGATGTTCTACTCACCAGAAGCCATAGAGAAATGAAACCAATGGATGGGGGACCAAAAGCTACAACTCCATGAGCTAACATAAACATCCCCTCTTTTGAAGGTTTCTATCTTGGGCATTGTGTTACCATGATAGAACCCTGACAGAATATGGCAATATTTCCAAAAACGGGGCCCTTGGGTATTAGATTCCTCTGGGGTACTTGTTATAAATGAGGATGCCTGAACTCACCCTAGAGCTAGTGAGTTTCAATATGGGTCTGGAGAATTAGAACCAGCTCCCCAGGTGATTCTTTCCAGAGACATGGTTGTACTCTGCAGAACCAAAGGGGCTTCTCTAATAAATTTAGAACAGAGAGCTTTGTCTCATTGGAGAGATTTTCCACAGCCACACTGTTTGAGAAAACGAAGAACCGTCACTTCCAGAAGAAAATTGTGTTTTCAGAAATGTGAATTTCCTCTTAAGAAAGTAAATTATCTTAAAACGCATGTTGGCTATGTGTGTTAAGCTAAGGGGGAAAAAATCTTGAAGTAAATATATTGTTGTCTGCCCACAAACTGTATTTCCTCACTGTTCCTGAACATTCTGATACATCCAAGGGGAAAAGACAAACATTTTCTGAGAAATAATGGTTTGTTAGTTTTTCCTTATTGTACAATACAAAACTCAAACTTAAATTAACTTTAAGATCTCTAAAACACTACAAAAGAGTGACTAGGTATGAAGAGTGATAATGTTTGGATTCCTGAGTTAATGTCACTTCAAAAATACCCAAACCTTCCTCTTTAGCATGTATCATGCTAAAATGTTATAGATTGCCCAGCCCAAGTACCTGTACTTAAGATTTTTACAATTTTACAGTTCTCCTCCCCATGAACCTGAGAATTTAATAAGGAGAATAAAGAGATCATTTTGATGAAAACCAAACACATCTCAGGATTATATTTTATATTCCCCTTTTGCAATATGGGACATATCTTTGTAAAAATTGTCTAACAATATAGGAAAGTTCTTATAATACAATAAACATGAGAAGCACATATGCATATAGGTGTGTATACACATCTATGATCATTAGCTTGTTAGAAACAGCAACTTGCCTATATTAAAATTTAGATGAACACAAAATAGTGCTTAAGTTTGTATTCATTATTAGTGATCTTTTGTGTTTACCTTTTCACAATCCCCTAGAATTTTCATAACTACTAGAACAGAGTTGCTTGGGGCCAAATATATGTTCTGGTGAAGAGGCCACGGTGTGCAAGGAGCAAGGAGAAGTTGGCACCATACAGAAAGCAGCTTAATGTGGGAGGCAGACGAAACTTCCCCAAGTGCTGCGATCAGGCTGATGAGGCTGGGCTCCCCTTGGGATTGTTTCATGTTGTGGAAAGCAGTGTTTTGTTTCCTTGTTTCCTTGTTTCCTTTTTGCTTTGTATCAGACTGTACCTTCTGTTTTATAAGGGGCCTTTTGCTCCATTTTGAGAATGGAATATGATTCTGTACCTTGTTGCGCATGTAAACAACATCGTCCAGCATCACACATGAGGCTCAGACTGACAATAATTCATTCCTAAAAGCAAAGGCTTAACACCTGCCCATTTACCAAAGTAAATTAGGACCACACAGGCAACATTAAAATCATATCAAGAAAACCAGGCACACATACATCAGACTAAAGAGAAACCTTATGTGGACCCTAAAAAGAGAAGGATACCAAATTGAGCAATGATGATGGCCCCCACTGACCTGTCATCTGACTTCCTGATGGGTGTCAAGGGACTAGCAAGAAGAGAACTCCTGACTGTCCCCATGTCCTCAGCTCAGTTTGTCCCACTACTGATGCTGCCTCCATTGGACGCTTTACTCTGTGGCTTCCACGGCCCCACACCTCATCTGTGCAGCTCAGTTTGACCGTGAGGCTCAGCTGACCTGGCAGCTTGGCTCTGCAGTTCTGAAACAGTTGGCTATGGAACTCTAGCAGAGGTTTTGTGTATGTTCCTATCACTTTCTGCCTTCTTTCATTTCTCTTTGGACTCCTTAACTTGGCCATGACATCGTTAACCTTTGGGCCATTGTTAGGTACAAACACATGCGCGTGCGCGCACACACATACACACACACACTTACATATAAGTATATATTACTATCCAATGTTTAATATCTGAGAGTTAAGAGTAGTTAAGACTGGAACGAAAGAACATGTTTTGCCAATGGTTAACTATCAAGGGGAATTGGAACTCCTTAGAAAATTGCAGCCAAAGACACCAAAGTGTCTGTTAGTCAATACATTCTGATGTGAGAGGAAGTTCAAATGTGTGCATCTGTTCCGACATGGTGTGCTTCCTCCTTTGATATTCTTCCGTCAGTGAGATTTGCCTCTTCCAGTCAACAGTGGGTCCCTAGAGGTCCGGAACCGCATGTGACTGGCACCTGGGCCGTCAGGTGGACAAGGTTTTGAGACATGTGACGGTCTCTAATTCTTTAGACACTACCACAGATAAAAAGTCTAGCAGTCAGGATTCTTGTGGCTCTGGATTCTACTGTGGAGCGTTACCATCTTCCCTTAACCTAAAACAGAATAAAAGAGGAATGTCCCATTCCCCGGAAGAAAGGCATGGGCTAACTTAACCAACAGGTGTTGCCATCTGAGGAGAGGGCTCTCTGCTCTAAACATCCTGATCCCCGGTGTTTTACTGTCATAACTTCATTCCTCAGGGTCCAAATTCTTGTAACAGTCCCCTCTTAAAATGCAAATGCCAAGGGCCTTGTCAGCAGACACCTTGCTTATTAGCTCACACCCGAGCTGACAGCCTACGCAGCCTGTTGGGAATTCAGTTCCCAGGGTGGGCGGAGAAATGAGTATGGAGCAGGTTGAGGGCCCGCTGAGGGGCTCCATGATGGCTAGGTTCAGAATGTCACAGAGTTTCCAACCCTTACACTGCTGTGGAAGCAGGCGTGCAGATCCTTAGCTGTCAGTGGACACTGGGATTAGTTGGTAGAAAGCTCACAGTAGGGGCTCAGTTTTTCTGGCAGTCAATACAAAAGTCTGAGTGGGACTTACAGTGCATGGGTACACTCATTGGCCTCAGCACCAAGCTGTCCAAGCACCGTCACTTTCTAGTCTAGACCTGTTTTGGGGTCTCACTCTGGACTCCTCTCTGCTTCCTATTCCTTATGTTCTCAGGTGAGACACACACAGTCATGTGGGACATGGGCAGTTAGTTTATTACAGAGTAAAGTGAAACATTCTCAGGGGTTGAAAGTGGACAATGGCTACCTGTCGAAAGCGTTTAGAGAAGACAACTTCCTGAGGGACATCTTCCTGCATAGAAGATTGGTAGACATTTGGGTTTAGTTTTCAGAGAAAGGACAGGGTGTTATGATATTGCGCACAGGGGACTCTGGCTGGCCAAGCAGTTGCAGCGGCAATGGGCTGCGGCATGTGAGCAGTCAGTCACCCACAGACAGGCACTGCATCCACGTGGAGATAAGTTTATTATAATAGAGAGATAAAGAGAAAGATAGGGAAAGAGGGAAAGGAAGAGAGAGGGAGAGAAGAGGGTCAAGGGTGCACACCTCCTGGGAATGGAGAAAGAGAGAGAGCTCCGAACAGAGAGAGAAAGAAAGGGGAGGGTTTTTTTCCATAAAATGTGGCTTCTACTTCAGGACGCAGGGCAGCCCCAAGGGATGGGTTTCCAAGGGGCGGGTTTCCAAGGGGCGGGTCAGAATACTAACACAGGGCCTGTCCTTATTCGCTAACGGAAAGTTCCCAGATGGATAGAAATCTTACTCAGTTCATATACTTTTCTGTAAATGACCCTTCAAGCAGTTCAAATCTCCATGTCCCTACTCAGGAATGGAGACACAGCAGATCCCATTTCTCCGGACCAGTAATCAGAGACCTAACATTTTGGATCTTTGCTTTATCAACTGGTCATTCTGAGGTAGGGGTCCACCTCAGTGGCCTCCAAGCTTGCTAATATCTAACTAGCAACCTGACGGTCCTATTACACATCAGACTGGGATTAGAAAATTGATTAAGATTTTTTCATTGTTATTTATCTTTTAAATTAATATAGGTTCTGAGTTTTTGAGCCCCAACCATGCATCTCATTATTAAATTAAAAAGTTAGGAACTTGGGGCTGGGAAGACAGCTTAATTAGTGAAGTACCTGCCCAATGATTACAGGACCTGAATTCAGTCTCAGAATCCATGAAGAAAAGTTGAGTGTGATGTCATGTGTTTGTAATCCCAGGGCAGAAATGCAAACAAGTAGATTCCTGGTCAGCCATTCTAGCCTACCTGATGAGCTCCAGGCTAGTGAGTTATATTATCTCAAAAGATAGGGTGGACCATGCTCCTTGGAAGTGATGCCTGAGATTGACTCGTGGCCTAGAGAGAGAGAGAGAGAGAGAGAGAGAGAGAGAGAGAGAGAGAGAGGTGAAGAAGGAGGAGGAGGAAGAAAAGGAGGAGGAAGAAAAGGAGGAGGAGGAAGAGGAGGAGGAGAAGAAGAAAGAGAAAAAGAGAAGAAGAAGAAGAAGAAGAAGAAGAAGAAGAAGAAGAAGAAGAAGAAGAAGAAGAAGACAACGCTGCAGCTATGGACTCCATTGTCTATCATTTAAGCTACACATAATTACCCCTTCCATTTCTTTCCAAAAGCCAAAGGTTTGGGGCTGAAGCTGGAGGAACAAACCTCTAATCCAGCTGCTCCAGAGGCTGAAGAGGAAGGATAACAGGTACAAGATGAGGCTACAAGATGAGCTCAAGGTCAGCCCGGGGAACTTAACAAGGCCTTGTCTCAATTTTAAAAAGTGAGCTAGAGATATAACTTCAAATGTGGGAGGTCCTGGGTTTAATTCCTGAAAACTATCAAAAAAGGAAACTGTCCTTTGGGGGTGTAGGTGTAGCTTTGTGGCCAAGCATGAGGCCCTAGTTAGACCCCAGCACCACAAAAGGAAAAATAAATGAATCAAAACCTCCACTTCTCAAGGATTTCAAAAGCTTTTTCCTGAAATCCTTGCTGTTGGTCTCTGCCTTTCTGGAATGCCACAGCTACAGAAAGATGCTGAATCTCCTGTTGGTATGCATTACCTCCATCACCATGGAAGAGATAAATGGCACTCTGAATTGAGCAAGATTGCCTGAACAGATTTCAAATATTTGGGGTTCAAAAAAATGTTCTGCCAAAACATTTGCTCTCTTTTCCATTTTTCTTAACCCTGTGTTTATTACAAGAAGCATTAAACCCATGTGTTTTTAACGCATTCACACTTAGTTTACTGAAGTGCTGCTTTTCCATCAGCTCTTCACATTCAAAAGGCCAGCAGGCCCTTGGACTTTGAACCAGAAGGTGCTTTGTGGTCAACAAAAACAGCGCTGTCTAGAGCAGCCCATACTCAGCCCCTTTCCACAGTCTATAAAGAAAGGACATCTATGGCCTAGCATGGTAAACCCATAACCTGCCAGCTGGTTAGAAGTCAGGAAAATGCCTGACATTTATCAGTCTGGTCAGAACTGTTAAAGAAAGAAGTCTGGTGTAGAGCAAGCCCAGTGTGTCTCCATGTTACATTTCCAAATGGTTTTACCAAATATCAATACTGAGACTGAAGTGGCCATTAGCTAATAATGTCTCATAGTCTCTAATTTTGCAAGATATGTGGTGGGAGTGTGTGTAGATCAAATCTTTACAGAAGTTAATGCAGTCCTGGTGAATAAAATGTCTTAGCAAGTAGCAAGGTGTACTCACGACATCTACCAGTTTTGTTCTGGATCTTTTTACCCAGTGGATATGACTAGTTCTAGAATGGTTGGGATGCAGAAGCAATTGTAAAAATCATGTTGGGCAAACTAGCTTGGGGGCACACTTTACAAAACAAATATCTGCCTGTTTGCAATAGTTATCCATTATATTAGGTTAAACTCCAAATTAACATTATCTCATTTAATTCTCACTGAAAACTGAGAACATGCCTGTTCATCTGTACTTCACGGTTGGTAGAAAGGTGATGTTTCCATAGGGTTACAGATGCAGAGGTGGGACATGTGAGGGCATCAGGAGCTACTGAACCTCAGCATGAGGAAAGGATGGAGACCATTTGGCCCAACTTCAGTCAATACTATCAGGCAAAACAATGTGTTCCAGTTTCTCCAAGTGTGAGTCACGATGGAACACAATGCCCAGACATGGTCTCGCCAGCACTGATGGCTGGCCTGCTTGTCCTCCTCTTTCACGCCCTCTATGACAAAGCCCTCATTTTACTATTTTCCCAAATCACTCATTATGCGGTTACCCATTGTGCTGCTGCCTCCTCGCGTTGAGCTTTCAGTTGACAGACACACTTATCTCGTTTACTTGTTTGCTCATTTCTTTTCTCTCTTTCTTTCTTTCTTTTTCTTTTTCTTTGTTTTTCCGAGACAGGGTTTCTCCGTGTAGCTTTGCGACTTTTCCTGGAGCTCACTTGGTAGCCCAGGCTGTCCTCAAACTCACAGAGATCCGCCTGGCTCTGCCTCCCCAGTACTGGGATTAAAGGCGTGCGCCACCACCGCCCGGCTTTACTCATTTCTTAAACCTCAACTGGGCCCAAAGTGGCCTCTCCACGTGTTTCAGCTCCTCAGGCACCTGATGAAATGCCATTCTCATCGCCACGGGATCTGGTTGCTGTTGTCCTTACTGGTTTTCCTCATGTTGGGGGAGGAGATTTTTTTCCCCTCCATTCTGCTGCTGTGCTGCGTGGCATTGCCAAAGGTCATGCCATGAGCTTTGCATGCTCAACTCGGGGAATTTTCCCACTTTTGATATAAGAGTCTCATCCTGCAAGAGTGTTTTGGGAAGACATGCTACTTTCTTGAGGTTCTCTCTATCCCTCTTCCTCTCCTTCTCCTGCTCTCCCCGTCTCCCTCTCTCCTCTCCTTCTCCCTCATTCTCTCTCTCTCCCTCTCTCTCTCCCCCTCCTCCACCCCCTCCCCCGTTTTGGGGTCAAAAGTTTGCCAATGTAGAAACCTCCATCATTCAGGCAGAGTTTCTGGCTGTTACCCAAACATTTTCAGAGTGTTTTTGATCTCCTGATCTCCCAAATCCGAGGTATGTCTGATGTGCAGCATTTATCTCTTGATGGAATTATTCAGCAATAGCCTGGCAACTCTTACTGCAGTTTCTGTTAGTTCCAGATCTACCTTGTCATTCAAACTTACGAACAAGAAGCAGTTCTTGTCCTCTGTGGTTGCCTACAGTATTCTCCTATGCTTCTAAGCTGCAGTTTCTAACTGGCCCCATCCTGTGGAGGTCTTGTTTAAGAAGCCACTGCTGCTGTGGGTTCAAGTGTGCAATAGCTGTGTCATGGCCTGAGGGAGCACTGCACAGTGCTCCTCCCCATTCTTCACCTCTTACATTCTTTCTGCCTTTGCTTCTTTCACGTCCTTGAGCCTTGAGGGAGGGGTTGCTGCCAATGTTTTAGCTATGGCTGACCACTCAGTTACTTCTTCTCAGCACTTGGAACAGCACTGCATCTCTGGGTAACTATTACTCACGCAATAAGAAGCTTCTGCGACCGAGGCTGGGAGAAGCACGTATCTACGGATGCAAATAAACACAGATATTTAGAAGGCAGTTTGACAGCATGGCCCTGATAAAACCACATCAAGATAGGCTCTCCCCTAAGGTCTGTGGCTTCTCTAACTATGGGTTTTGACCACATTACTGTGCCATTCTTTCAGGTGAATGCAGGGTCCATTTATCGAAGCAGTGAGTGATGAGGTAACCTGGAGAGTGGAGAGTGATTTAAATGTTTGCAATTATCCTTCCTGAGTGACTATTCTGCAGCTTCTTCAACAGAACTTGTGCAATGTCTCAAGTCTCCTTTACAGTGATCCAGACCCCAGATCTACTCTACAAATGTTGTAAAGCTGTCTTTGTCTTCCTACATTAGATCGGCAAAGTCCCATGATTGATTAGACCTAATTAATGTTTTAAGCAACAAATAAAGAGATTGCCCTTTATTCAGGAACACCATGCATCGGATGCCTGAAACAGAAGTTTAATGGATCTAACTCTCCACTCTTTACCCTTTTAGCTTGGTTTTAGGGATTGTAATCATAAGTGTTTGCCATCCATAGGACAGATGGGGGAAGATGTTGTATTTATCTTACTATCAACCAACCAAGAAAAAAAAAAAAAAAAACAGGAAGAAAAATTAAATCATTATCTTGTATGGAGCTTAGAGTTCCAAACTTAAAACCATAATCATAAGTGTGTTTTGTAGCAGGAATCTTAAAAGTTCTTATTAATAAAAGCAAACCTAGGCCAGGTATTGGGGTGAATGCTGGAAGATCAGAGAAGCAGAACAAGCTTCCTCACCTCACCAGTTCCTCAGCTGATCCTGTTTCCTCAGACTGGAAGCCTCTTAGTCTTATCCAAATGAATCTCATTTGAACTGCTGCTCCAAAGCCTAAAAGCTTAACCAGCCAAATGCTTCTAGTTTCTGGTCTTCAAGCCTTATATATCTTTCTGCTTCCTGCCATCACTTCTTGGGATTAAAGGGATGAGTCACCATGCCTGGCTGTTTTCAATGTGGCCTTGAACTCACAGAGAGCCAAAGTGATCTCTGCCTCTGGAATGCTAGGATTAAAGGTGTGAGTGCCACCATTTTCTAGCCTCTGTATCTAGTGGCTGTTTTGTTCTCTAACCCCAGATAAGTTTATTAGGGTACACAAATTTTGGGGAATGCAATACCACCACAGTGTTGATCATTAATAGAAGATGACTTAGCCCTTTGCCATCTGGTAGTTTTAGGATCTGATTGCCATCGCTCTGAATAGTAACCTCTCTCATGTGCAGGGTATTGGGACAGGGACAAGAGATGTAAGGTCCTGGTTTTTTCATCTGTTTGTTTTTGTCATGGTCTTGTTTTGAAGTGTCTTATCTACAGCTGTGTGCAGCTGTCACTCCCATAGAAACTTCACATATTTTTATCACCTTAAAGGAAACCTCAGGCTCACTAGCTCCAATAGTCACAGCCAGTTTCCCCTTGCTTTCCCAATTACACAGTCCTAGTCAACCACAATGGACTTCCTCTAGACATAGGTTTTTATATTCTAGATAGTTCTTACTAACATAGTTGAGCAATGTGTGGGGTGTTTTCTTAACTGGCTTCTTTCACTTAGCGAAATGTATTCAAGATTCATTCATATCATAGATTTGCTGATGCTTCAGTTCTTTTTATTTCAGAGTAATACAGCACTGAAAGGACATACCACATTTAGTTTATCTATTAATCAGCTGAGAGTGGTCTTCAATTTCACACCATTGTTGCAAATGCTGCTATGAATCAATGATCAATTATGTACACAGGTATAAGGAGATGGATGTTTTATTTCTCTTTGGCATATGCTGAGTAGTAAAATCAGTAGGTCACATGATAATTCCTTTTAACACTATGAGTAACTGCCAAATGATTTCCAAACTGGGTATAACAAACTATATTCCTATCACCAAACTTACAATGGTTTTAATAACCATACATTCTGATAATGTTTGCTACTATCCTTTCTACGTCTTAGTTATAATGGGGGGTAAAGTGGTATATAATGACACTTTCATGTTCATAGAGTCACTAATGATGTTAAACATTTTTCTGTGTTTATTGTCCACATATTTCCTTGCCAACTTCTATGGAATAAAGAAATTCACATATACAACACTGATTGCAAAATGTCACAAATTGAAGATTTTTTAAAATTATTTTTGTATTTGCTCCTTTATGTCTATTTATCATTTTTTGAGGTACACTCAGAAGCAACACCAGAGGAAGTAACTCAGGTTCCAGTGATTGCTGCTTTCCTTTGGATATTTGAGAACCTCCCCTTCCTTCATGAGATCATGCCTCTTAGTATTGTGTCATTGACCATCGTCACATTGTTTCAATATCTATGCTCACACCAAACTTCGTGACATGGATTTAAGCCCATATCTATTGCTATTAAGCTAGGCAGAAGAGTCTGTGTTTCTTCTAGACTTAGATGAGTTGTCTGAGAGATCCCTTCTGGTCATAAACACTGAAGTAAAGAGAAAGAAGTACTTGCCCTTTTGCTTCATTAAAAGAACAAAGTGCACACTAAACTTTTAACAGAACGGAGAAAGCAAACAAGCTTTCTCATCTTTAAACACAGCACTAAGTGCTAGAGGAACATCCTCCCTATCCCAGGACCATAAATCCAGTTACCCAGATGCTCTGTTTCTGCAGCTGCCCTGGGATCAGCTTGTTCCCAGCTACTTCCTATCCTTCAGTCACGAGTGGAGGGAGACTCTGGACTGGCTCAAATGGAGTTCAACTTGTCTAGTGCATTTTTTATCCTAGAAAACTGAATGCTTTCTTCGGTGTTTCTGAGATGGGACTTGAGATCTGTTCTTTAAAGAAGTCTCCAAGGGAGGCTGAAAAGCATATCCATGAACTGCCTTTGGGGACCCTGTCCTCTGACCACCCTGTCCCATCTTCAGTGCTGAGGGGTCTTTAGAACTGAAAACCAAGTTTGCTTTGCAAATAAATATGTCATGATAAAAATGTCATGACTCGAGAGGAGCTTCCTTCTGGCTATATTTTCCCATTACAGGCTGGCCGTCTAGAACATCTTCCAGCTCTCATCCTCCAGTCCTCTCAATCTGGCCGTCTCATGCCATGCCGCAGCAAACCAGGAGTCTTTGCTGCTTGCTCCATGTGACCTGAGATTGTAGGAAGGGGCTTTCTTCCTGCTCTATCATGAAGATAGCTCAGCCAGTTGGACCCAGCTTGATGGGCTGCTGCTCTCCTATGGGTCCTGCTCTTCCAGGACCTCCCACTAATTTGCCACTTCGCCCGTAGCCAGTAAATCAGCCTGATTTCTTCCCACACACCTCTGAAGTCCCCATAGCTGTCCTGATTGTCTTTCCCAGCTGCAGTATTTTCATGAGGTTTCTCTCTCACACTTGCTATGGTTTGAATGTATTCTCCAAAGATCATCTGTCAGAAACATATTCTCCAATGCAATGCTACCAGAAGTGGCACATTATAAGAGGAGAATGGACCCCAAGTAGGGAGCGGAATGGAGGAGCAGAATAAGTTATTGTTATTAGCATGGGGTAGGTTAATGTTCTGAATCTGCTTGTTAAGAGCCATCTTAGGTGCTGGAAAAAAATCTCAGTGGGTAAAAATGTTTCCTGCTTAGCCATGAGGACTTGAGTTTGAATTCCCAGAACCCACATAAAATCCACACCTGTAGAGCAGACATCTGTAAACATAGAGCTCCTGCTGAAGAGGGAGGTCAAGGCAGGTAAAGCCCAAGAAATTCTTGGGTAGCTAGCCTGGGGAACACAGAGGAAACACAGCAGGGGACCCTTGCCTCAAACAAGATGGAACGCAAAGACTGATACCTACAAGGTGTTCTCTGATCTTCACACTCACACGATGACACACTTGTGCCTACATTAACACTAGAATACACACTCACATACACACATACACGCACACACACAGCACTTAATAAATTTTAAAAATAGATTTCATCCCTTTCTCGCTTGCTCTTGCTTACCCATTTCTCTTCCATCATGAAGGAACCTTGTTAGATGCTTTCATCTTGTGCTGGACACCCTGATGTCCAAAACTGTGAGAAATACGTGTTGTCCTTTTTTAAATTAAACTACCTTTGGGGTCTGGGATTGCCACACTCTCTCCCATTGCAGGAAGTGCTGATTTGTATATCCAACCCTCTGGGATAGAACAATGAGCAACTCAGACAAATCCTGGCCATAAACACTTCCATTCTAGTAGGAAGGGAACCCGTAATGATAAATAGACACATACTGTATGGACTTACAGGTAAATAAGACCAGGGGATGCCAGGGAGGCAGGATTTATGTTAACTTCACCATGTATTCAGCCACATTGGCTTGGATTCGCTTTCTCAAACTTGACTAGGTTGCCTTAAGTTATGTAACTGCCATGCCTCTTTTTTAACTAGGCCTTAGTACCCTGTGGTTGATATATTGTGCACCCCCAATAAACTTATCTGGGGGTCAGAGAACAGAACAGTCACTATATTAAACATACAAGTCAGGCAGTGGTAACACACCACTTAATCCTATCACTTAGCAGACAGGGTCTCTGTGTGTTCAAGGCCACATTAGGGAATAGAGCCAAGTGTGGTGACACATGCCTTTAATCCCAGTACCAGCCATAGAGGCCTGGAGGTCTGTACTTCTGGCACCCAATGTATAGGTATGAATTCACAAAAAAGCTACTTGCCTGTGGCCTTGTGGGTCCCAGCTCAGGCCCGAGCTGCATGCAGCTGGTTGTGGTGGCACATGCCGGTAGGATTTGCTAAAGAAGACAGAAGCAGGAGGATCCTGAGTTCGAGGCCAGCCTGCGAAGCTTGCTGAGGAGAAGCTGCAGCCAGGGCTGGGCCACAAAGAATGGCGGCAGGACCATGGAGGTGGTGGCTTCTGTTCTGAGCTACAAGCTGCTTCTCATCACGTTGGTGGCACTGGCAATACTGCTACTGGAGATGAAGGATTTAATGATGCTTGCTCAGAGAACGATTGCCAGGACCATCATGTTACAAGAAAGCATTGGCAAAGGTCCAGTTTGGAGAAGTTTGGTAAGGCAAGTGGTTGGGAGAAGTTGCTGTGAAGATATTCTCTTCTAGGGAAGAATGATTCCTCTTCTCTTCCCTAATAAAACTCTTACAGTGGGTTCTGTTGTACCTCATGTTTTCTTGTATCCAGTAAATAGTGCCACAAATAAATAACAGTGATGAGGTCCCAAATTAGCTCAGGCAGAATGGCTACCCTGCCAAGCATTGAGCAAGAGTGTCCAAACCTTCTATTTAAAGACTGTTATGATTTTGCTACATTATGATTCTGTTATGATTGAAAAACCAACAGGATTTCTCATTTGTAACCATCATAACTAACTCTGTGGTCCCTTGAGCATTTTCAAATGTGAACATCACAAGATCTTCCTGCCCTTGAAGGTTATCACCACTATTTCAAGCACAGAAGGATACATTTTCCACTTCATATTCTCACACTGGTGTTACCGAAGTTCTGGTGAGGATACACCAAAACCCCTGGTAGTGTGTCAGCACTCACTGAGAATCAATAGTCTATACAATGGTCTGTCCATATTAAATGATTGAGTGGTTACCTGTGAGCATTTTTTTAAGTTTTCCATTTTATTATTATTTATAATTTAAAAAGAACTTGGGAAAAGATAAATTCCACCAAGGGGACTTGTAGAACAAATTATGGAGCATACGCATAATGAAATATAGATCCCGACTTGTAGGAGGCATGGAGGGCCTTGTGCTCACAGATAAACACTGGGGGAACCTCACATGTTAGCATATAAGGTCGTTCCTTCAAGGGAAGAGATGTATTACCCGTTATCTTCTCAGAAGGCTGAAAGTGGACATGCATTCTAGCCTAGTGACATTTGCATTATCCGTGTGGCTAGAGCCCACACAGGATCCTCTCCCAGACCCATGCCATAAGCTTGTTTTTCTGTCAGTCTGTAGAAGGTGTTACATATACTTTACAGAGAGTTTTGATGTGGTCACATCTGATCTTTATTTAGTTTACTTTGCTCCTCAAAGAGATTTATGTATGGTTTATTGTGCACACAGGACTGAGTTAATTATCACCAGAAAAGTTTTCATTAAATTGTGTTATGCTTAAATATGCCTAAAATAAATCACTTGGGGTCAGAATCCCAAAGTTTGAGTCAACATGAGCTACTTAGTTGAATGGAATTACCTTCTTGCCTCCTGAGGATTGTCACTCTGTCAGCTGTGGAGGTCACAGAACTGCTGTGTGACCTCATATTGTGTGATGATTATAAGGTAGTTATGTAGAAGGTAGCTATTGGCATGGAAAGATATTAATAATAACAACAATGATATGTGCTATCAGCTATGTAAAGAAAAATATATGTGGTAGGTAAGTGTGTGTTGGTCCATTTTCTGATGCTATGACACAATACCTGAGACTATAGCTTTTGGAGAATATAAATGTTCTGGAAATGGAAAAATCCAAGTGTGTGGCCTCTGGCTATGTCATCATATGAATAAAGAAGAATGGCAAGAAAGAACCAATCTGTTCAATTAAAGGCACCTAACCTCATTCATAAGAGATACTCCCTTATGGCCTAGTCCTCTTGGGAAGTCCCCTTTCCACTTCATATTCTCACACTGGTGTTATCTGAGTTCTGGTGAGGACACACCAAAACCCTGGTAGCGTGCCTGCCAGGGAAAAGACTAAAAAGCATTGTAGTCAGAAACCCAATAGTGAAATTATGAGAATTTTTCTCCTTTTTGATTCTTTGCTATGTTTCTTAAGTTTTCTACAGTAAAGGCATCTTAATCTTGAAACAGGAGGTGGGACAGTTTCTTTAAACTATAAAACCAACAACTTGGGATCAAACAAACCTTCATGTCCATTTACAGAAATCTCAGTTGGGGCCCAGGCAAGATCCTGGTGCCAAGCTGTCAAAGCAGGCTGGCCCATGATAAGTCAGTGTTGACACCAGAGTCAAGGCCCAAACTTCTCTGTGGACCTCTCCAGTGCCACTGAGCCATGGGAAGGCTCCTCTCTCCCTTTAGGATGTTTCTACCACCATATAACACTTTGATACAAATTAAAACTTCCATAGAACAAATGTATCATTTTAACTTTACCTCAGTAATCCTCTATTAAGATGAACTGCACATGGAAAAATGGAGGACTAAGACATTTATTTAAAGACCCTGTGGCTATAAAATTATACAATATTTGGGCTTGGGTGAGAAAAAGGTGGAAAGTTGAATTATCAACACAATTGTTTCCTCTCATGGTGAATGAATCAACCCCACTCCAGCACTGAGCTAAGTGTAAAGCACCATGAGTTTTACAAGGCCATAAACCTAAGGAGTGCAAAGAAATACTTTCAAAATTTCTATAGTTTCCATTTTTAATAATTCTTTTTAAAGTCCCTTGTAACAGCAACACCATCCTGTGACCCAATAACTTAAACAGTTCAGCTTCAGTAAAATAAAATGGATTTCCTTATTCTGCATAACTTAGCACACAAAAAAGACTTCCACGGATTGTAAAGACAGGCTCTCTTTAGAAATCATTATGAACGGGGTCTTAATTCTGGGGAGAAAAATCTGTGGTGTGGCTTTCTAATTTTTTTCCAAGGCAGGGGTAATTCAAGAATTTTCACACTAAATTTCATGTTTCAATATGTCACATTTTCTCCGCTGATGGAAACAAGGACTTCCATTCTGGCGGCTCTGCCTCTATTAAAGCTTTATGGTGCTCATCATTCATGTGATAAAAAGTTACAATGTCCCTTTAAAAGAAAGATTTTGGAGATGGTCTATTAAATACTTAATATATATCAAATCTCTTCTTGCTTCCATAAAAAGCTTGTAAGCCTCCCAGGAACAGCAATTTCATTCTAGAATATTCTACAGATTGTTTCCAAGGCTGAATAAAAAGTATTTCACATTTCCTTCATTCCCCTTTTCATTCTTTTTTCAAATGGTAGCCACAGATTTCCATCCTGCAAGGTGTGGAAGAGGTAGATCCCAGAGCTGGTGCTGAGAGCCAAGCAGCGGGGCCAGAGTAGTAGGGATGCCAATCCTGTGGCCAACGCAAGCTGAACCTCTCAAAGCAAAAGCCACCTGCCTTGCTTCTTGTCCAGACAGGTTCCACAAGGACTTGGAGAAAACCAGCTTTGGGTGTGAACGTGGTTCAATGTCATCTGTAAAAGCAATTAAACAATAGGTTCTGGCTTTAAATGCTTTCCCTGACAAAAAGTAGCCCCATCAGTGGGCTTCTTAGGAATTAGAGTGGTTGGGTATCTGTCTGCCTAGGATGCATGAGTTAAGGGGATCTTCAAGTTTTCCTAAGCAAGAAATATATTCTGAGCTACAGGAACTATGTAAAGCTTAGGTAAGATCAGAATCCAAGTATCCATCATATGGCTCTTTTGGAAGTTAAATGTAGTTAGTGGGAGAGACTATTCCACTCTGGTAGGATGGTGCTTAATAACAAATGCCAAGAGAATGTTTAAACATGAAGAATTATCGAGAAGAAATTGAAACTTATGTGAAATCTCACCACCCAGAGAGAGAGGAAAGATATCTTTAGTTTTTTTCCGCTTGCATCGTTCTTTAAGTATCCATCCATCCACATACCTCTTCGATTTGGTCTGTCTCCCCAACTTTAGGTGGGATTTTAATCACCTTTTTAAATTTTAGGAATAAGTCATAGATAGGGAACTAAAGCCCAGTGTTTCCCTTTTGGTTTATCTAAGAACCCCATTTTTCTGAGTCAGAGGAGCTCCATTTGGAGGCGGGCCTTGGCAAGAGTCATTATTTGTTCCCTAACACTATTGATTCAGCCACTGGCATGCAATCACATCTAAACACTGCCCCCTTTTCTTTCAGTTCGATGTACTACATCAAGCCACTGGTGCTAGCACATGCCTGAGAACTTGGACCCCCACAGAGGCGGCGGTGGTGACTCTACTTGGGCAGGTGTCTGTGCTTTTAGACCTTACTCACAGGCTTACTCATTCTCCCCTGCTTCGGACCACACAGGCTCTGACACATTCTGGGCATTCAGATTTCATTCATGAACCCCTGGGATTTGCTTGGAGCCTCATTTGTTTAATATCACATTCATTCTATTATATGGATATATGATCATTTATTTAGATCTCTTACTGGACATTAAAGCTTGCACTTTTTTCTCCATAATATTATAATAATTATAATGAACACCACTGTTCTTTAAGTACATCTCAGATTGCTTTCTAAAATGTCGGAACATTTTAAAGAACTTCTGTACACAGACAAAGTCAAAATGCTTAGTAGAACTATCTAGACAACCGTGCATGTGGAAATGTGCCCACCCCATTCGACCTCTTATCAACATTCAATGTTAGCATAAAAACAAGCCTTGCTAAGTAGATACTTCAAAATGATAACTCATTATTTTAAATTGTATGCATGTCCTTATTCTGTGATATGTTTGTTTCTGGGGAAGTGTTCTTATGTGCCCTAGACAGTTGGAGGTAGTCTGATTTTCTCCAAACAACCCCTGGAAATACTATAATACTAAATGCCCTGGAGAAGCAGAGGCACCAGTTCTAGAGCATTCTCTACTAGCTAAGATGACTAAGTTAATTGTTTTGAATTCTAAAAAATTATTTTTGAAATTTTTAGATAGGAACCCTGGGTTTTATTTCTTTTTTTCTCTTTTCTTAAAAAAACTCATTAGAGTTTCTTCATTTTTTTTTTTTTTTAGTTTTTTATTAAGATAAAGGGCAGGAATTACTGACCACCCAATATGATAAGCTCTATCAATTCACACAGGGAATCCAAAATTCAGCCTTTTAAATTTGGGAGTTTTTGCTACTTTAACAAGGTCTGTGACCAGAAAATGCAAAGCTGTGCTCAGAACCATTAGGATAACTACAGTCACCTTGCGACTGTGGAGATTCCAGTCTTCCTGTCAATGCACATTTGCTGTAGTTTAGATTTGGAAACCTCCCAAAGGCTCATGTTCTGAAGACTCGTTCCTCTGCCATGCGATATTTGAAGGTGGCAGAAATACAAGGGGGTAAAGACTATGTTCCTCAAGGTGTAGCCTAGGGACACAGTTGAAGAGTAAATGTCAAAGGGAGAATGTTCTTGGAGGGAACTGTGGGACACTAATCTTTTTTCTTCCACTGTCAGACAGGAAACGACAGGGCTGCCTCCATCGTGTGCTCACCACATGTGACAGTGTCTCAGCACAGGCCAAAAGCTGCGGGGCTGATTGACATAGACTGAAACCTTCAAAACTGTGAACCAACCAGACCTTTCTATTCTGTATCAATTACCTTTCTATTGCTTAGATGAAACACCATGCAGAAGCAACTTGGAGAGGGGAGAAATTACTTGGGCTTACTGTTCTAGAAGAACATGGGTCCATCATGTCTAGGAGGCATGGCAGCATGCAGGCATGGTGGCTGGAACCGCTGATAGCATGTATCTTAAAATGCAAATAGGAGACAGAAAGGCAACTCTAAACGACATGAGTCTTGGAACTCTCAAAGCCTCCCTCCATCAAGGCCACACTTTTTAAATTCCCTAAGCAGTGCCACCAACTGGGAACCAAGTATTCAAAATCCTGAGATGATGGGGGCATATTTCTCATTCAATCATTTCATTCTTTGTCCCCCACATGCTTGTGGCCACATCCTAATGAAAAACACATTTAGACCAGCTTTAAACATCCCCATAGTCTTCCACAGTCGAACACTGTTTACAAGTCCAAAAATCCGAAGTTGAGACTCAAGGAAATCTCTTAATTGTAACCCCTATCAAGTCAAAAGGCAAATTACATGCTTCCGATCTACAATGGCACAAAATATATATCGCCATTCCAAAAGTGAGGAAGGGGAGCATAATGAGGAGATCCTGGGTCAAAGTAAGACCAAAACGCAGCAGGGCAAACTCCAAATCCTTTAGCTCTAGGTCTGATGTCCAAAGGCTTAGGTAGCCCTGCCCTTTCAGCTTTTCTGCCTGTAACACACATATCTCTCTGGGGCTGGGGCTACACCCTGTGTGCATCTCTCCTTGGCAGATTTCTTATAGCTCTGGCATCTAGAACACTTTGGGGTCTCCAATGCAACCCAAGCTTCATTTCTACATCTTAATGGAATAGCAACCCAAAGTCTCTTACCCTCTCAGAGCCTTCATGAAGGGAGTCCTTTGCCACATAACACCTGACATTGGTGGCTCCCTGAAAGCGAAGAGACACCACAGGAACAACATGGCCAAGTTCCACTGCCATTTTAGGGTGGACCCTGGCCATCTTGAATCACAAATTTGCAGTAGCTTCTGTTTACTGTTCCTGCCTAGGAACAGAAAATGCCTTGGCCTTTACCCTTTCACCAGCTAGAAGATTAACTGGGCAGGGACTTGCCCTGAGGATGTCCTTCCCCTTATTCCAACCCAGACCCTACCTCTCCTTCATTTCCTTACCTCTTTCAGCACCATCCCTGGCTGCAACATTAAGTTTCTTGGTACTCTTTTTCTCTTCAAACTGCATAATTTGTGTCTCTTTTTTCCCCCACTTGCTTTTTTTTTTTTTCATTATAGACCCGAATCAGAGTGATTACTAATAACTATAGGATAGGGTCAATATACCCTATTGAAATGTGCTCTGCCAAAGAAATTAGTCTGTTACTTTTACACTTTAACCTCAGGCAATTATTAGGACATAGGCAGAAGGTGGCCATATCTCTTATCAAAATATCACAAAAATAGTCTCTAGCTACATTACTAATATTGGTCCCCACTGAAACCTCTTGTGAGCTTCCAAAGTCCACATGGTTCTCAACACTATCTCACATGCTTCTATCAAAATGACTCATTAAGCTCTGTTTATAGTATTTAACTGCTTTTTCTAGTCCAAAGTCCCAAAGTCTTTCATATTTCTCCAAAGCCAGCATGGTCAACAGGCAATATCAAGCTTCTTGGTAGCAACTTCTGTCTTAATTGGGCTTCTATTGCTGTGATAAAACACCATGACCAAGGCGGCCTGTAGAAAGGAGAGTTTAGAGCCTACAGGTCCAGAGAGATGGAATTAATCAGTGTCACAGTGGAGAAGGATGATGGGGGTCACAGAACTAATGGAATGAATCTCTCTCTCTCTCTCTCTCTCTCTCTCTCTCTCTCTCTGTGTGTGTGTGTGTGTGTGTGTGTGTGTGTGTGTGTGTGTGTGAATGTATACATTTATATAAATGACTTACAGGCTGCAGTCCAACAACGGCTACCTGTGAATGAAAGTCCAAGAATCTAGTAGTTGCTCAGTCCCACAAGGCTTTGTGTCTTAGCTGCTCTTCGATATATGCTGGAGTCCCAAAGAAGTAGGCTCCAGACCAGGCGGTGGTGGCGCACGCCTTTAATCCCAGCACCCGGGAGGCAGAGGCAGGTGGATCTCTGCGCGTTCAAGGCCAGCCTGGGCTACAGAGTGAGTTCCAGGAAAGGTGCAAAGCTATATATAGAAACCTTGTCTTGAAAAACCCCCCAAAAAAAGAGAGAGAAAGAAAAGAAGTAGGCTCCAATGCCAGCGAAGGAATGGATGTGCTGACAAGGTGAGGGCAAGCAGATGAAGAACAAACCATCGCTTTCTTCATCCATTGTTCTTACATAGGCTTCCAGTAGAAGGTGTGGCCCAGATTAAAGGTGTCTTTTCCAGACTCAAGGTCTGGACCACAAATGTGCCCTCCATTTCTGGATTATAGTTCATTCCAGATATAGTCAAGTTGACAACCAAAAATAGTCATCACAGACAGCTAACTGAAAATGGCATGAGTCTTTAAAACCTCAAAGCTCACTCCCAATGATGTGCTTCCTCCAGCAAGTCCATACCTCCCAACAGTGCTACCAACTGGGACCATGTGTTCAAGTTCCCAAGACTATGAGGGATATCTTATTCAAACCACCACAACTCCTTAAATTATCCTGAGTATCTTGTCACAATAAGAAGCTAACACAGAGATAGATAGATAGATAGATAGATAGATAGATAGATAGATAGATAGATGATAGATAGATAGACAGATAAGTAGATGATAGATAGATAGATAGATAGATAGATAGATAGATAGATAGATAGGCTCTTCCAGGGTCCTTGCTTAGCGTAAATCATTATGACTATAACAATTTGTAGTATTTTTATTAGGAAAAATTGATCTTAGAAATCTTAGTTTAGAATAAATACAATTTCTATACACGGAAGCATTTTCATCTGCATTTCACCAGGTCCAAATGAAAAAAGTTTGTACTAAAAAAAAAAATCCAACTTTTCCTACCTTTATAAGGATGTTTCAATATTGAATCTATATTTTATTTTGTACCCTTGCTTTTTTCATGAAGTCTTAAAGTCATATAAAATGAAGAGTTACCAGAACCTTAGGAATGCAAACACTGAAACACGACAAACTTTAAAAAGTAAGATTCATCACTTGAATTGTTCATTTTTAATTCGATTAGGCTTTCCACGTATAAACTTCACACTCCATTCATGTGTTGTTTTACCATTTATTGACAATTGCCTCTTCTTCTACCACATATAGTGTGTATAAACATTACATTACACACAATTCAGATCCAAGAATTCCATTGTCAATGGTACTTATTTAAACCAACAAGCCAACCATCAGGATAAAGAGTTAGAAGGGGCACTCTTAGAAGTAAAGTCCCCAGTACTATAAACCACATGGGAATAGATCACAGAAGCCTATCAAATATCCCAAATTAAATTTATGTGGTCAACAATGTAATTCTTTCCATCTCTGCAAGAAACTTCACCACAGTCCTGTTGACTATAGGGCTTGGGTGCAGTTTCTCCTCTGGCCACACCCCCATGAAAATGTAACACATGTCTGTAGCAAGTGTTCATTCAGAGGACAGTGCTGGGAATGTTTTCATGCATTGCCTGAGGCTTAAGAGGATGGATGAGGGTAGCTTTTGCAGTTAATGCTACCTTAAAACTTTCTGGCTCAGTGTAAGGAATCTTGTGATCCTATACCCATTGCTCTTGAGAAGTTAGGTAACCTCAGTTAATCCATTCTCATTGTGAGGTAAACCATGGGATTTGGCACTTGATGAACACATGTCCTTCCATGAAACTGACACTGAGGGACATGTACAGGTGTTTAAGAGTACAAATGTGTTTTTAACTAGATACAGAATTTCAAAGGCTACTGAAGCTTTTAGTTGCCCATCCCAGTATCTCCAGAGAAGGAGGGAGCTGTTTGAATATGAACTCTCTTCTGAAGTGATAAGTGTGTTCTTAGAAGGAAGAAAAGGAGCAAGTTCTTAGAAATCCCTTATGAGTCTTTCTCTCCCACCCTGGAGCGTTGCGTGCCTGCCTCACTGCAATGGAGAGGCTTGGTGGTTGGAGTGTGAAGGACACACTGTTTCAGGAAGAGCCCTGCTGCTGCTCTGCTGAGGTTGGAAGGACTTGATGAAAATTGTCTGCCAGCATCTTGGGCATTTGGATCCCTGGCTCCCAGTTTGTGGTGCTGTTTGGGGAGTTTGAGGTAGTGAAGTCTTGCTGAAGGAAGTAGGTCCCTGAGAGGGGCCTTTGAGATAAAATGCCTGTCTCCATTTCCAATTTCTTCTCTCTGCTTTGTGCTTGCAGGAAGGCATTTGAGCTCCCAGCAGCCCATTCCTGCTGCCATGCCTGCTGCTTGGCCACCATACTTTCTTGCCGTAAAGGACTCTTATCCCTCTGGAACCATAAGTTCTAATAACCCTTTGCTTCTATAAATTGCCTTAGACATGGTATTTTATCACAACAACAGGAGATTGACTAGTACAAGAGGTCCACCCAGTTCACTTGTGAATTAGCTTTCTGAATGGTCTACAGGCATGGTTAGGTTGACATTGTGAATGTGCATTGTAAGAAAAGCAAAACCCTGACCTGTGTGATGATGGTTCAGCAGGTAAGGGAGCTTCTGCCAAGCCTGGTGTTCCAAGAGTTCAGTCCACGGAAACCACACAATGGGAGGAATGAACCAACTCCCTCTGACTCCCACAAACACACTGAGTCATATGTGCACATGCATGCACATGCACATATACACTCATGCACACCTATGCACACACAGAGGCACTATGTAAATAGATGCTAAACAGAAGTAAAGTCTAAAAGGAAAAGAAAGAAAAGCAAAACTCCCACTTACTGACATGGCCTATGAGTTGAAAAGCAGAACTGCTTCCTACATGGTCTGTTTCTTCCATGTATCCAGTGCATTCTGATGGCCCTCTTGTGAGATGAACATACATAACTAATTTGAATCACACAGAAGCTCCCTTGTTTGTACAATGGCTGCATTATAGAAAGTAGTCTTAAATTTGATTGTTTATAAGAGGAAGGGAAGGTGGTTTTTCAAAAGCAGCTGTTATCCCCAGGTTTGGGCAGCAGGCAGCTTCACGGTTCTAACAATGTCCATACCTCTCTTTATATGCATGGAAATGTGTACATTGCGAGTTTATAGGAGAATAACATCCATACCATAAGTCAAGGGATGATCTATGGGTGAGTTTCTTGAGCTGCACAAAACATTACCAGAGAGTGGGTGGCTTAAATAGCAGGCATTGAGTTTCTACAGTCCTGGAGGCTGCAAGTGCAAAGTTAAGGTGCTGGCAGGCTGGCCCCTTTGGGGGGCTTCTGAAGAAGAATCTATTTCTTGTTTCTCTCCTGATGTCTAGGGATTGCCAGCAAACATCAGAGTTTCTTGAATTGTCATAGCTTTCAAGCTGTTTCTGCTTTCCTCAGCATCTGCCCCTATGCATGCCTGTGCTTTTCTGAATCTACAATCCTGTTTGCAAGGTCACCAGCCACTGACTACCCCCCCAATCTAGTATGTTCTCACTTTATCCTGATTGTATCTACAAGGGCCAGATTTCTAGCAGCAATCACAGGTTGTTCAGACCTCAACTTATCTTTTCAAGAGACATAATCGTAACTTCCAATTCCCCAAAGAGGGGATTTTATTTAGCAAAAAAGGCTAAATTTACTTTTATAAATGAATGATAACTTTAATTCCCTGAAAAAAGAAATTGAAGAAGATGTCAGAAAATGGAAAGACCTCCCATGCTCATGGATAGGCAGGATTAACATAGTAAAAATGGCGATCTTACCAAAAGCAATCTACAGATTCAACACAATCCCCATCAAATTACCAACACAATTCTTCACAGATCTGGAAAGAATAATACTCAACTTCATGTGGAAAAACCCAGGATAGCCAAAAGAATCCTGTACAATAGAACAACCTTTGGAGGCATCACAATCCCCGACCTCAAGCTCTACTATAGAGCTACCATAATAAAAACAGCGTGGTACTGGCATAAAAACTGACATGTGGACCAATGGAATCGAATTGAAGACCCTGACATTAACCCGCACACCTATGAACATATAATTTTTGACAAAGAAGCCAAAAATGTACAATGGAAAAAAGAAAGTATCTTCAACAAATGGTGCTGGCATAACTGGATGTCAATGTGTAGAAGGCTGCAAATAGATCCATATCTGTCACCGTGCACAAAACTTAAGTCCAAGTGGATCAAAGTAACATAAATCCAGTTACTCTGAATCTGATAGAAGAGAAAGTAGGAAGTACTCTTGATCACATTGGCACCAGAGATCACTTTCTAAATATAACACCAGTAGCACAGACACTGAGAGGAACAATCAATCAATGGGACCTGTTGAAACTGAGAAGCTTTTATAGAGCAAAGGACACAGTCAACAAAACAAAGCGACAGTCTACAGAATGGGAAAAGGTCTTCACCAACCCCACATCTGACAGAGGGCTGATATCCAGAATATATAAAGAACTCAAGAAATTAGACATCAAAATGCCCAACAGTCCAATTAAGAAATGGGCTATAGAACTAAACAGAGAATTCTCCACAGAGGAAGTTCAAGTGGCTGAAAGACATTTAAGGAATTGCTCAACATCCCTAATTATCTGGGAAATGCAAATCAAAATGACTCTGAGATACCACCTTACACCTGTCAGAGTGGCTAAGATCAGAAACACAGAAGACAGCTTATGTTGGAGAGGATGTGGAGCAAGGGGAACTCTCCTCCACTGCTGGTGGGAATGCAAGCTTGTACAGCCACTTTGGAAATAAATATGGCGCTTCCTTAGAAAATTGGGAATCCATCTCCCCCAAGACCCAGCTGTAGTACTCTTGGGCATATACCCAAGGAATGCACAATCATACCACAAGGGCATTTGCTCAGCTATGTTCATATCAGCATTGTTTGTAATAGCCAGAACCTGGAAACAACCTAGATGCCCTTCAACTGAAGAATGGATAAAGAAAATATGGAACATATACACAATGGAGTACTACTCAGCAGAGAAAAACAATGACATCATGAGGTTTGCAGGCAAATGGATGGATCTAGAAAAAATCATCCTGAGTGAGGTAACCCAGACTCAGAAGGACAAACATGGTATGTACTCACTCATAGGAGGATACTAGATGTAAAACAAACATGAGTAGACTGCTACACAACTCCAGGGAGGCTACCTAGAAAATGGAACCCTAGGAAAGACACAGGGATCACCCAATGACAGAGAAATGGATGAGATCTACATGAACAAACTGGACGAGAGTGGGAGAAATGAAGGGCAAGGTTTGAGGGAAAGAAAGCTTAGGTGAGCAGGAGATCCCAGCTGGATCAAGGACAGAAAGGGAGAACAAGGAGTTGGCTGTTTGGAACCTTGGGCTTACACAGGGACACTTTGCTCAGCCTGGAAGGAGGGGACTGGACCTGCCTGTACTGAATCCACCAAGTTTAAATGAATCCCCAGGGGAGTCTTGGCCCTGGAGGAGATGGGAATGGAGGGGAGGGATGGAGGGAAGGTGGGGGCGGGAGGGGGGAGGACAGTGGAACCCATGGCTGATGTGTAAAATTAAAACACAAACATAATAAAGTGTGCCTTTTGTCATGGAGAGGCAAATTTGAAAAAAAAAATAAATGAATGAGAAAGTTTTGAAAACATTACTTTGTCTTGTCTCTTCCAGGAACATTAAAATACATATCCACATAATCTCAGAAACTGCATATAGTATTATCAAGCAAAAGCAAGAATTAGCATAAATGAATATTATTTGGGGGGTATATTGCACCCCTATACCTCTCATACAATCTTTTTTATACTACACAGGTGCATTCATGAGAGAATAATGAAGTTTTGCCTCTCTAGCTAGGCACTCTGCATATACACAAGTTAAGCATATCACAAATATATTCACCCATCTTTGAATATCTTAGGTAAACCAGTATCTGGCATTAAAGAAGGCCATTGATGAGAGTCAGCATTTAAGTTTGTTGAAAGGTAGACAAGCAGGTCATCATTTGGTATATATGCTATTTATTGCTTTCATTGTTTCCTGAATTACACACCATGGATATATGCAGTCAGTGTTCATTAACGTTTTTGTGAGTGACAGAGTGCCTCACAGGCATCCCAGGCTTGCCGTAAACACCTGTCTTCTGTCCTCAGTGTGCTGAGCGCAAGAATGACAGGCATGAGCTTCTGCACTCACGTCTCACTAAGCCTAGTTCTTCTTCATCCTGTGCATAAGCCGAGATGACTTTTCTCAGCCGGATAGACGCAGCCACAGCCTGATTGCTCATCGGCACATGAGCAGAGGAGCTGGGCACCAATTTCAGGCTTGGTTTATTGGAGCTTACCACGTGTGATGTCTCCTCCCTCCTCTGGATTGACTCAGACAAGCAAAGTATTCTTGTTCTGAAGATGACAAAGCTACAATAAAGGAAGAAGGGAAGGGGGGAGAAAGGAGGGAGGAGGGCATGAAGGCAGAGAGAGAGGGAGGGAGGGAGGGAGGAAGGAAGGAAGGAAGGAAGGAAGGAAGGAAGGAAGGAAGGAAGGAAGGAAGTCTGGATTTCTTCTTGGGGATCATGAGCAACCCTTCCACTTTTTATTATGTTTAAGTCATTTTCTAAGTTTTTTAGTCACAGCACCTAGCCTGGTTTAAGCATCCTTGGTTACAAATGGACACTGCTGCTTGGATGTTTCATGATGCAAGAATGTGGGAATGGCTGACTGTGGATACTGCCAGGCAGGCATGCTCTCCCTTCCTGTGAGTGCCCTGAAGTCTACATGCTCAGTCACTCCTTCAATGACATCTGTCAAGCTGCTGAACTGTGTGTCACACTACAGTGCCACAGGCATTTCTCTTTTGTTTACATCTTAGTCATCTCATTAACTAACTAGCAAATTTGAAGAACTCTGCTTTTCGCTCTACCGCTCTTAATTTTAATTAAGGACTATTTAAAGAATAGACATATGTTTATTTGTCTGTGGATGGATTGGTTCTTTAAACGATGGTAAGGGTAAATTTTAGCAGTGAAATAACTTTTCATGTACTTAATGATTTTAAAAACCAATTTTTCTAGGTGTGGCATCAGACACCTTTAATCCCAGCACTTGGAAGAGAGAAGCAGGCAGATCGCTGGGGTTGAGGCTACCCTAGTTTGCATAATGAGTTCCAGGCTAGCCATGACTGCAGAGTGAGACCCTTTCTCAAAAATGAATAGCAACCACCACATAATACTAGTTTCAGGGCCACAAATGAATTAAGAACTGTAAGGCATCTGTCTATTACTAAACATTCTAAAACTATGAACATTAAGACTATAAATACTATTAAAATAGTGTCAGCCTCTTCATTTGAGGAGATAAAAGGAGTTTGATTAAATTCTTTTATGCATTCTGAGAGAAGGTAGGGTATGTGGGGGTTGAGGCAGACTCATTATATAACCCACATTGTATTCATACTCATCATCCTTTGCTTCTGCCTCCCAAGAGATGGAGTTGAAGGTGTGTAGCACCACACCCTGTCCAAGGCAGGAGATTTTAGATACAAATTCATTTTAAACCCAGTCTTTCAATATGCCTGCTGACATACTTATCTGTCAAATGAGTTAAAATTATATTAAAGGGAAGAAACACACTACTCCTTTAATTCTGTCACAGGAAACAGATTCAGAACCAAAGTTAGACCAGCTGCAAAGTATTTCCTATTCCTGTATAAATGATGTCTCATGTTTTGGTACAATACTAATGAAGATGTAATTCCAGTGTAGGACAGGATAGCCTCCAGTGAACTGACCAGTATGAGCACTGGGCACAACTTGGATATCCAGAGATGAACAGAGAAACAAAGAGGTGAGAGGTGAGGTTTTTGTCCCTGGGTGGACATTAACTTCTCCTGCCCAGATTTGTTCCATGTTTCTGGTAGTATAATGTATCACTATTGCCTGGTGAGCTAGCAAAAGACCCAGATTAAAGCAATTGAGCTATGTTCCTGACTTCAGACATTGACAAGGGATGGCCAGGTGTCCCAAATAAAGATGTTTCTTTAAATTTTTCCTGTCATAACTGATAGGATAGAGCTTCTTTGCATTGGGTGTTGCAGAACAGTTGGGCTAACTCCTCATCTAACTCCTCATCATGTGAAGAAAGACCTGGTAGAGCTGTGGCTCTCAACCCTCCTAACTCTGTGGCCCTTTAATACAGTCCCTCATGTTGTGGTGACCCCCAACCATAAAATTATTTGTGTTGTTATTTCATAACTATAATCTTTTAGCTGTTATAAATCATAATGTGAATACATGATGTGTAGGATATCTGAAACTTCTGTGAAAGGGTCATTCGACCCCCAAATGGGTTGCAACCCTCAGATTGAGAAGCACTGGGAGGAAGTCAGACAAATAAAGTCAAACAGATGAAACCAGGTAGCCTCTGCAGTCTGCGAGGACAGCACTGAGTCATTCCTGAGGCTGTGCTGCCATTTTTCCTCAGCTGGTCTCACGAAATGACAGAACACATAATTGGAGAGCTAGCACGCATTCTAGTCTTGTCCCTCAGAACTAAACGACAGCTCCTGAACCAGCAGTCCCGTAGCTGATGCTCTCTCCCTAATCCGGCAGGGAACTTGATGTTGTTCCTGTTAATCCGATGTCCTTCTGCCCTCAGTCATCTCACTCTTGTTATTAGTTTGGCTCTGTTATTTTTATTCTGTACATACTTAATACATGTTCTGGAAGATTAATGATACTATATCTTTGTATCATGAAAGTATCAAGGTTTGTGCATAATCTACCAAAGCTTTTGAACTTTCTACTTTTGGCAGGCCTTCTAACATGCCGCTACTGGTACGTGGCATGCAGAGGACACTCAATGCTTTGCTCTTTGAATGACATCTTTATTGTTTTACTGAAACTGCATTGGCTTGGCACGTAAAACAGTGTTTTAAAGTCGAACGTTCTCACATCCTCGGACCCTGTAAGAATTGAGAGTTAGGAAAAACAATACAACAAGAGAACCCAAAACAGCATCTTCCAGGAATCAGGGTAGTTGGAAGCCAGTATATGATGAGTGCTCACTGTAGTTGGAAGCCAGTATATGATGAGTGCTCACTGAATTTAGATTTAGAAAATCTCGCAGACATATTGGGTTGGAAATCAGAAACAGACTCCCCAAATCTCAAATATGTGTAATACTCATTGTATTAGTGGCTTTTCTAGCCACTCTGACCAAATAAATACCTGATAGGATCAAGATTTATCTTTGCCTATGGTTTGAAGGTAAGGTCTGTGGTGGCAGCAACATCTCCTGGCAAGGGTGGTAGCTTGTTTGCATCTCAGTGAGACAGGATGCAGAGAGACTAAAGTGATGTCAACCACCTGGCTTTCTCTTTTTTCCTTTTTTATTCAGCCACAAACACCAGTCAATGGGATAGTGATGCCCACATTCAGGGAGGGTCATCTTCCATCGCTTCTCTTTGGAAATGCTCTCACGGATACACTCAAAGGCATGTCTCATCAGTGACCTGGAAGTTTCTCAATCCAACAAGGCTGATTATAAAGATTAACCATCATGTCACTAGTCTGGTTGCAGCTAATGTTAATCATACCAATCAGTAAGTCATACTCACTGAGAAATTTACCATGGGAATCTGTCTTGGGAACACAGTCATCTCCTACTTATTTTTTTTTAAAGATTGCTTTTATTCTTAGCCCCTTCTGAGTCTTTGTTTCATGTATTTCATGGGACACTGCAATGGGAGTGACTATTGTTATAATCTAAATACGCAATTTGAACATTCCTGTAATAAAGAGTTTGAGAAGAAACAAAAGTTATGATATGTTAAATACTGACTGAATCAGTCCCTACAATTAAAGCTAGCTCCCAGCTCCATACTGGAGTCTCATCCTTATTCAGCTTCTAGTGTGTTTCCAGCTGTGGAGTGAAATTGCTCATCTTAAGATGTGGAACTTGGGTTGGGGATTTAGCTCAGTGGTAGAGTGCTTGCCTAGCAAGCACAAGGCCCTGGGTTTGATCCTCAACTCAAAAAAAAAAAAAAGAAAAGAAAAGAAAAAAGAAAGATGTGGAACTCTACACAGGTGACAAGAGTTCTTTGAAGCACTGTTGGTGGAGCTTCCAAGATGGCTCAGTGTGTAAGGGCACTGGCCACCAAGACCCATGACCAAAATTCAATCCTCAGGATCTACAGAGTATAATATATATATAGTATTAAGCTATGTTTTGGATAAATTAAAAAATAATAATTTTCTTATTTTCCAAAAAGTGAGTCACTGCTTTAAAGGGGTTGTGTTAGTAATGTTTTCTTTGTACTGCTTTCCTTTTGACAGTCAGGACCCTTCTTATATCTTTCTGATAGCTTTGATGATATTGTTCTTATGGGTTTTTTGTTTTTGTTTTTGTTTTTTAATCAAACTGCAAACTCCTCAGATTAGTTAGAAAGTAACCTAAGCGGATACTTTCTTCGGTTCATCTTTGACCCCATCTAATACATCATATCCAGGCGCCTGCTTATAAAATTGGCAAAACAAATAGATGAAGGATTGATGGAACTCCTCAGCACCTACCTTGTTGAGTACATTGGACTTTCTACTTAAGATGGACATCCTGAATCCTGGTGGTCAATGTAGTCTATTTTAAGGAATAGACCCACTTTACCAGATACTAAGTTTTAAACTTTTTACAACTTTAAGTTTTAAGCTTTTTATAACTTGGCTAACTTTGAAAATGCAGTTATCAGCCTAGAAGGGCATACACCTTTAATCCCAGCACTGAAGCATGTGGATCTCTGAGTTTGAGGTTAACCTGGTCTACAGAGTGAGTTCCAGGACAGCCAGGCTACAGAGAGAAACCCTGTCTCAAAAAAAAGGGGGGGGGGGAAGGAAATGCAGTTCTCTGATGTATTTAAAGTGTAGGGGAGCTGGAGAGGTAGCTCAATAATAAGAGCGGTTTTCGCTCCTCCAGAACCACTTTGGCTCCCAGTATCCTCCTAGGGAGGCTCACAGCTGCCTGTAACTACAGCTCCAGGAGCTATGACATCCTTGGCCATTGACACACATGTAATATATACATACAAAAAGATACATTGAAGTAAAAAAATAAATCTTAAAAAGGAAACAGATACACACACATTCCCAAGATATCTACTATACTCTTACTTCTAAAATCATCTTTTATCACTCATAAAGACCAAGACTTAGCAACCAACAGGTTCATACTCTGAGACTGGTGACACATGCTAGGACTAGTATGATGCAGGTTCTAAGAAATAGAACTGCTGGTATATGGTTAGACATGCCTTGGCTGGTCCATACCATGACTGTAAGCCTTTGGACAGCAGGTGAGCTTGGTAGCAGAATATTCTCACACTCAGTCCACAGTTATAGACATGGCTGTGATTCACTTAATGGAAGTAACCTTAAACAGATCCCTTTCTGTGTGGCCTGGAAACACACAGCTCACACAAACCATACTAAATTCATCAGTGCTAATAGGCCTCTGGTTTCCAGTGGCTACCCGAATACAGGTAAGTCAGAAACTGCTGCTGCCTGGATGTTGGAAATCCATCCCTGGAGATTGAGGGTGCATTTATGCAGATTCAAAATGGTCCAGTTAAAATCTATTGATGTAATAATTTCAAGGATGATATAATGCACCTGAAAGGGGACCCACAAAGGGCTTTTTGAGCTTTGGACAAACACTTGAAACAGGCTTCCCTTGCTGCAGGCAGAGTTCTAAGAAGACTGCATTGTGAGGCATCTGTGTGCCTTGTACAGAGCAAAGTTAACATGAAGGCTTTGCCCAACCTCTTGCTATAGAGAACGATGAGAAGCAATGTCAGCAATTCAATATACTGACCATCATGTACATGCCAGATAGCCTTTTAGGCACAGAAAGATCAGTGTGTCTCAAAAATACTCCAACAGTTAGCAAGCCAAGTAGATAGTTCAGAATGGCATCTAGATAGGGCCTGGACATAAGTGAATCCCACTGTAGTGGGTATATCAAACTCTCTGACTTTCAAGGTGACAGAAGGTCAGAACACAGTTTGTAAAACTTTTTATGTACAAGTTTGTTGGGCAAGTCCATCCTCAGTATGTGCATCTAACAGTGGTTATGGATCAAGCATTGCAAGGACTTTCATACCTCTTGATGCAAGGCTTTTGCAAGGTGCAAAATTCAGCAGAAGTCACTGGACTGCAGTTTCCATAGGATTGTGGAGAAGATGCACTTTCTGGGTGAGGAGCTTACCTGGCGTGGGATGAACAAGTCCCAAACTGTTCCCTTTTCTCAGGTTGCTGCTGACCATAGACTTGTAGGCTATACAGTGTATCTATTCATGTATTAAACCTGTCTGTAAGGTCTTTTTTTTTTTAAGCATAATTATGAGTTGCCTTACAGAAAAGCCAGTGAACAAAAGTATTAAAACAGAAATGCCAATTCAGAATCAAATGAGAGTAAAAATCACTTCAGGTGATTTTACTGTTTCATGAATATAATCCATACAGTGCTAAGTTCAAATACGGTGGCTTTACAGCTGGATCTGATGGCTTTTCTCCCTCAGCAGCTCACACAGCACCTCCAGAGGCTTGAGAATTAGTCCTCAGAGAGGAGACTTTCAGGTTGTTTCCAGCTGGAGTCCCCCACACACACCAAATCTAAGTCTTACCTTCAAGTTCTGGGGGCAGCCAAGGGCAATGTCAAAAAGACATCTTTGAGGATGTCTCTTGGGCTTCCCTGAAAAAATACCGAAAGGGAGTCTTCTCATGCCTGGCACTGGGGTTTTATTAGATCATCTATGGCATTTGGGGGTAGTTTTATCACCCCTAGTGGCATAATTTCATGTAAATTATTTATGTATGTAAATATATACAAATGTGTTATATGTATGTTTTTAAGTAACTATAAAATAATATTTTCCCTAAGGCTCGTTCAATCATCTTTAGTGTTCTTTGTCCATTTGTCCATATTCCTCCCCTCTCCCTCCTTCTCAACTCCTCAGATCAAGTGTGGTCCCCTACCCCATTTTCCTCTTCATGGTACCTGCCTCCTACCATGCCCCTCTCTAGAGGCCCCTCCACTCCGCCCTATATAGAGCCACCATAGTCCCTTCTTACTTTTCTGGTTTCTGAGGTTACTGTACTCATATCTAAAGACCTGGAGCTAATAAGATACACAGATAACACCCAGTGTTTTTTATTCTTCCTGGTCTAGGTTAGCATACTTAATATAATATTTTCTTGTTCTATCCATTAACCTGCTAATTTCATAAATTTCTTTACTAATAAATAAAACTCTATTGTGTATATGTGCCATGTTTCACGATCCATTCATCAGTTGAAGGACGTTCAGGTTGTTTCCATTTCCTAGCTACTGTGAACAGAGTGGCAGTGAAGACGCCTGAGTCAGTATCCATGGAGTAGGATGTTGAGTTCTTTGGGCATATGCCAAGGATGACATAGCAAAAAGTTCATGTAATTGTTGCAAAAAGTTTGACAAATTTCAGTGTATTCTCATTTGTGATTATGATTCTTGGTAAGCTAAACACAAAGGTAAACTCCTTAAACCTAGAGGATTTCTTTCAAAAAATTTTTTTTCAGCCAGTACATTCAGTCATAAAGCTGTTGATCCAATTCATTATCCATGTGTCTTTTAATTTCTGTGTTATTCGGGTCTGTACTTGGGGGAATGAAATACAATAAGACAAGGAAAAGAGGTAAAGCTACATGAACTGGAAACAAATAACCACTCATTTATTCTCTGTTATTCCAAGTTTCCTTCACTCATCCAACCTCTCCAATACGTACTTTTACTTCTCCTGAACAATCAAGTCCCCACTCACCCTGCTTTGTCAAAGATGTCCTGTGTTCCAAGTGTTACAAGGACAGAGAGAGCTGTTAATTTGAGCCCGCTTGGAGTTGAGCAAGGATGCATATCAAAGGGGTTTCTACCGTGCTCATAGATGCATTTGCAGAATTGAGTACAACCTAGGTCATAAAAGATACCTTAAATTTCATTTTTCTCTGAGGCTAAATTTCCTTGATACTCTCAATGTGAAAATGAGCTTATTAGCACCCCTCCTCACATCTGCAAATGACTTTCTCTGATGACATAATTACATCTTAGCATCACTTGTTCTCTCTGGACTAGATGTTAGAAGATAAACCTTGATGAACCCTTGATCCTGCATCTTATGGTTCCTCCTGTCAGGCAGACAGAAGCTATTGTCTCCAACCACAATTATCTCCACAAATCAGACTGCACAGAATGTGACTATTAATTCACCCAGGAATTATACCCTTTGGAATTTATTCCAAGAAAATATCAGATACACAATGATGACTTTCCTGATGTTATTTATGAAAGTAAAGCTTCAAATAATATAAACTTTTATCAGGATGGAATTGATAAGTAAACTGAAGGTCATTAATCTCTTTGGCCATTCTACAAACATTTAAAATATTCATATTCTAGGAAAATATTTGGATGCATGAGAATGTTTTCGATGGGTTATTGGGAGGGAAAAAAATCAAGCTACAAAACCTTGACACAATTACTGTTACTTTGATGATAGGCACATGCCTGAGGAAAATACCGAAAAGATTTGCCACAAAGATTTCAATTTGCTTATATCAGAATGGTGTGATTACAAGGTATATGTGGTTTATTTGATGTTGGGGGCTTTTGTGCTTTTTCACATGCTCTGAGTCAGAAAGACAAAATAGTCTTGACAGCTGTCAGCTGGAAACTGAACCAGCTTAACTGAACCAAAATGTTGTCCTGATGAACACAAACAATTTCATGCAGCACTGACCATGTGTGACCTTCATCTGTGACCGTGATGAAGCAAGACAAACACAGGCCATTCAGTAAACATGTCTGATCCCAGACAAAAATAAAAACACAGTGGAAACCACAACAGCCAGACAGAAGTGGCTTCAGTTTCTTTGTCAATTACAGCAATAGCCATTCTTTCCTTCTAGCTCTTATTACAAAAAAAAAAAAAAAAAAAAAAAATTAAGACATCTAGCCAAAGAATGTCCCTTCTCCTACTTCCTAGACCTCCCAGCTCATACTTCCTCTGCAAAATAATGTGACACAAAACTAATCCTATAATATGTCCCATACACTCTTAGTCCACAGCTTCTCAGAAACCCCCTTGTCCCATCTATATTAACAAATAAGTTTTATTGTCTCTGGTGGCCTTGTCTAAAGCTGGCTCTTGCTGGGCAATGTTGGCACACGCCTTTAATCCCAGTACTCGAGAGGCAGAACCAGTTGGATCTCTGTGAGTTCGAGGCCAGCCTGGTCTACAGAAAGGCACCAAAACTACATGGAGAAACCCTGTCTCAAAAAAAAAGTGAGATGGCTCTGGATAACTTGAGTGTATGGAGCATATATTCCTTTTGTGGTCGAAAGAGAAAAATACTTGATGTAAATTTTATCCATCTATTAGTATGTCAATTGATATTCAACTTATGCATAAAGAATTAGACTCTCAACAACCACTGAGATCTTGCATTTCCAGTGAATCAGTTCCCCATCAGCCACAGGACCTTAGCTACACAGGTGTCTCTCCCTCAGGGGACCACCATACAAGTCACTCAGGCAAATGTGGAGCAGGGTTTCTCCATGGCAACACTAACGACTTTTGGAGCAGGTAATGTTTTTATGTGTAGTCTTCCCTGGGTATTATAGCACGGTTCTTGGCAAGCCTTGGTTCTATCACTTGATGTTCATAGACTGTCTGATGACAACAACAGAAATACCTCTTGAGAATTGCTTCTGGAAGATGTGAAGGGGTAAGTTTTTTCCTGTTGAGGACCACTGATGTGGAGAGCAATGAGCGGAAAGAGGGAAGAGTTTAGCCTTGGGGCCTTAGTCAGATCTTCATCTCTTTGAGTCTCAGAGCAGAGATTGCCATTGCTGACCTTTCTACCTTAACAGAGATAGAGTGAGGGGAGAGAAAAGATGTTAATGAGCTTGAAAGCAAATGAAAGACAACTCTTCAGCTAATAATGACATACCAAATATCTGAGGAATGCTAGATCCATACAGCATTGTAATACTCACATAGTTCTGACTGAAAAGCACCAAGACCCTAACAGTGATTATCTAGATATTAAATGACAAAGAGGAGTTAATATGGGTAATTTAAAAGAGTAACACAGCTGGGGATGACTGCACATGACTGTATTCCTAGCATTCAGGAGGGTAAGGCAGGAGAATTGCAAGTTCAAGACCAGACTGCCCTATGTAACAAGGCCCTGGGTCAATAAAATAAAACAATAACAAAAACATAAAATAATTATTTAATTAAAGTACATCTGTAAATTTAGATTTGTCAAATATAATTTCGTGAGAAAGATCCATTTTCAACTAAGAAACAAGAAAATCAAATTGTTTGTCTTACAAGCACTTGTTTAGAGTTTTCTGAGTTTCAACTTCCATCTTAGTACATAGAACTTCAAACTATACAGGGCATTGCTCTGAGGATTCTTGTGTATCAAATCAGCTAGGAGGGAATAATATAAGCCAAGAGAAATTGAACACAATGTATGAATATGGCTTATGTGATGAGAACAATCTTTACTGGAGCTTCTGAATGAATGAATGAGTGAATGAATGAATGAACCAATGAACAGTAAGTAGTTGGGTCACAAAATAATAATTTGAATAGCTTTTAAGTAAGAACAGCACACGCCCAACATTTATAGATGTACAGATGACTTCTAATGTGTCCTGAATTCCTATGCAAGCTCCTAAGAACATGTTTAAATGGTATGCTAAACAAAGTAAGGATTTTCTTATAATGTTTTCTTTCTAAACACAATGCCTTTTATTTTGCCTTTCTGTCCTCTGAAACATGGAAATAGGCTGTTTTCACTTATAAATATCATATTGAAATGTGTTACAAAAGGCCTTTTTAACCAGCTCTCCAACAACCAAATGGAATATTTGCCCTTCTGTGCAAAGGATCAGATGTTTCTTATCTTACTTATTAAGATGTAAAAATGGGTCTGAGCTGGGGTTATAAGTAAAATTTAAAGACCGAAGATGCCAAGATTGAAATCTTTCTCCTGCATGGTTATTGGAAGCAGCAATTACTACAGGAAAACAAGATGGCTTAAGAATGGGTTCAGGTAGTTCAAAGACATTGACTTTGGCCTATACTTAAAGTTATACATTAGGGGTCACCTGGACCTAGCAGGTCACTGAGTTCCATTTGCACAGTACAATAGCAGGCTTTGGGGATGGGTAGATGGCTTCACAGCCACGTCATGTAGCCTTCTGCCAGGGCTCCAGGCAACATTGTTCTGGATCTTACAAGACCCCCATCTACTACCTGGAAACTTACCTCACACCTTGAAAATGCTCGAGCACTCAATGTGGGTGAGGCCAAAGCATTCACCTGCTTCCAAATTTAAGATGTGGAGACCTTCTGCACATTGTGATGTTAACTGATCACAATAGCATGGCTTTCACTGAAGCGTTGGTCATCCACCTATCTGTACATTAGGATATCCTAGAGAATTTTTTTTTTTGGACACCTTCATTTGCTTCCAGCTTTAATTAGCCCAGAGTGGATCTATGGCATCTATGTACACCAGGAGCATCTCAGGTGATTCTCTTGTTAACCAAAGACTGAGCTTCTGGATTAGACTCTGGCTCTGCTTAGGATCCACTGAGTCAGAAGTTCTTGGGGGAAGAAGTCCTTGACAGTTTCTATTTGTCAGTACCCTGAGATCTCTGGTGCTGGCCAAGAATTCCCAGGTTTTGTCAGGTTTGCACTAGAACCCTATGCAGTGGGCAGTGAAGATGCTTCCTCTCTTATGCAGCTGATGAGACTGCAGCTCAGAGAAGCCAGTTACTCACCCAAATTCACCTGGCTAGAAGCAATGCTCTTCACCCTCAGAGCCTGGTACCCATGTGCTGCTTAATACACTATCAACTGTAGCATGTGTTAGGGGTTCCTGACTATGTTCTTAGGAATACTTTATTCTCCGTCATAGTTTTAAATCATTCTTGGTAGACAGCATACATAATTGGACCTTTGGTCCAATTAGTACAGTTTCTAACACCATGTGTCTCCTTAATATTGCTTTGTCTTTATCTTAGTTTGCTTTCTATTGCTATGATTAAAAAAAATAAATAAAACAAAACAAAACAAAAACACCGACCAAAACCAACTTGGGGAGGAAAGAGTTTATTTGTCTTCCACTTCCACTTCACATTCCATTACTTAGGGAAGGCAGGTCAGGAAATCAAGCAGGATGGGAACCTGGAGACAGAAGCTGAAAGAGACTATGGAGGAATGCTCCTTACTGGTTTGGTACTCCTGACTCACTCAGCTTGCATTTTTATGCAATGCAGAACCACTTGCCTAGGGTGGCACTACTCATGGAGGGCTGGGCCCCTCACATCAATCATTAATCAAGAAACTGCCCCCATAGACTTGCCAACATCCAGTCAGATGGAGGCATTTTCTCAATCACTGTCCCCTCTTCCCAGATGACGCTGGTTTACATTGAGTTGACACAAAACTAATTGGCACAGGCCTCATTCCCCTTTGCCCTCAGCCTTTCATAGCATACTATTTGTCTCCCTGTTGTTTGCATGGCCTCTGAGTCTGTAAGTGCCTTCCCTGCCAATGATGACCACGGCATTGTTTATATTCTCACCACTGCGGCAAATACATGGCAGAGGTGACTTCAGGTAGAGAAATGGTTTTGCCTCATGGTTTGATAAAATCCATCAGAACGGGGAAGGCACAGCAGAGTTCACAACAACAGGAGCCCACAGCTAGAATTCCTCACATCTTCATAGACCAGGAAGCAGGGCATTCATGTGGGAATTATATTAAGGAAATAACCCTCAGGGCTCTCTCTCTAGTGACCCACTTTCTCCAGTTTAGACCTTCTCCTAAAGTTTCCACAACCTCCCAAATTAGCACCAAAAGCTTGAGACTAAGTCTTCACATAAGTCTGAGAGGGATCTTTATGCTCAAGCCATGAACTTGGTTCTGGGAAAGAAGCAGAAAATAACATGTAACCATCTCTAGTGTAGAGTAAATTCAAATAATGCGGTGAGAGTAGCTGGGGCTTCCCTCTAAGTCTGGGACACAGGAGCCTCTGATGGGAGAAGGCTATTCAGTGCTTCTTGAGGACAGTTCTAGCAAACTTGACCGCTGTGGGACAATCATAGTCATAGTATAGCTCATACTGTGCTTACACAATTGTAGGCATAGCCATAGCACAACAGAGGACAGTTCCTATGTTTTGATTTATCTGATTTACTAGCTGTCTAAAGTACTGGGAATTTTGATATGTTGCTCATTGCTCCATTGCCAGATCCTAGAGGATGGCTCAGGAAACAGCTTTTGAATGAGTAGGTATCCAAAGTACTGAACCCTCTTTCTTGTCAAAGGAGCAAGCTTTAGCTAAACCTCTGAGTTCTTCCAGGTGTCTGGCCTCTCATATCTCCTAAACTACCTAGAGGCCAATCTAGCTTAGCTCCCAGTCCTATATTTTGATGTGTCCAACTTGTTTTCTTCTGCAGTTAAGCTATGCATTAAGTTTTGTGGTGAATATAGACCACATGAAACAGTATTTGTTGTCCTCCATAAAAGAGAACCATCAAGACTTCTCCTTTAAGAGGTTGCAATGCAAAAAATATCATCAGCTCTTTCTTACTGTATACCTACACCATGCTTCCCCTTTCCCGACAACATTTATGGAGTGGGTCTTGAAGACCACCTTCTTCCAAGACACGCTGGACTGGAGTTCCATTCGCCACAGCTTGGTAACACTGTGAGGAGAGTAGGTGTGCCTCTGGCCCGGGAGGGCTGACGCATTCCAATCGTGTGGTTCTGTTTTATGAAGAGGCCGAGCTGCTGCTACTACTTAGGAAAGTGGTTTATTTTCTCTAGAGGTTAAATTGAAATGTTCTCTGGCATTTCACTTAATGATAATGAAAATGGCAAAATAAGTGTGCATTAGACTATTTTATTTGAGACAGGATCAAAGATTTCTCTGACGTGCTGGGCACACCATGCACTTACCAATAGAAACAGTGAATGACTAAATAAGAATCTGAAACAAATCAGTCCTTGGGAATCTGAGTTCCAGGAATAAAGTTTCCAATCCTTCTAACTCTACTGTGTACTGTTAATGGTGGACATGGCCAAACTAAGGAAGAAATCTAACATGAGGCATCCACCCTGAACTTTGAACACATCCCTGAATATCTGTTTTTATTTCATGAGCGATGAAACATACCCAAAGTACCCAGAGACCAGCATTCTTGAGGACAGTGCTCAACCATGATAGATTTTTTTCTAATAGATTTTCCAAGCTACCTGGGTGAATTTCCTTACCACAAGTATGACTCAAAATCCAGCCAGTCCTCCTGAGTCACCCCACATGACTAGACTTGTCTGCACTCTGCACTTTTTTGGCTAATAGTATCTCATTGGTGTTTCTAATTCCTCCATTTGGGTAGATATGACTACATTACATAGACTTTTACCTACCCTGTCTTGGACTCCAAGGGATGCAGCAGTGAGTGCCTCTAAGAGTTAGGACTCTCTAGACGTTTCTATTCTAGAATCTCTAGATGGTCTGCATACAGTAGGCACACAGTAGCTGTGGCTCCTGTCTTAGGCTGGCTCTCTTTGCTGGGATTGTTCTTTAATGTCACTGAATCAGCTTCTGCCAGAAGAGGTTCCAGGTCCATGCTATTTTTCCAACATTGTATGGTAGCCATACATAGGTGATGATTAAGGAATTTTGCAGAACAAGAAGGCAGTAAGAAGTAGGGGAAGTGGACACAAAATCCCATCCCTAGCCAAGAATCTATTCACAATTGATAGCTCTTGGGAGAGGGAAAATTAGTTTTCTTCAAAGACGTGACACTAGGAATATCAACAACACTCCAGGGCAGATCTCACACTCAGGAGTAGTTGGCCAACACAAACTGGACTCTACGATTTTTTTTTTAAGAGAGAGAAAAAACATGAAAGTGGGTGGTTAGGGAGATGAGAAAGGATCTAGGAGGAACTGAGAAAAGAGAAAGGATATGCTCAAAGTATATTATATAAAATTCTCAAAGAATAAATTTTAAAAAACATTTTAAAAAGCAAGAGGCCAGTAAATAAGAAAGATCCACATGTGTGGCGCCTAAGGAGACGGCATCCCTGTGTACTGTGTTTCCTGGCTAGTTTGCTGTGAGCTGGGGGTCAGAAACCATTCTTAGAGTTGGGCCCCAATTCCTGTATTTTGCCACATTTCTACCATACTCCCTCCTTCCAACACCTTTCCCTTTCCCCTTTTCTGTTGCCATATATCTGCATCCTTTTCCATTCCCTGGCTCTGCTGCCCATAAAGAGTTTCCCATGGGCTTTGCAAATCAGTGCTATGCAGATTTTGATCTCTGCCCTCTAGAAATGCAAACATTCCTGAAAGACAAGACCTTAACACAGGCAGCAACTGGAAGCCACATTCAAGTGGATGCAGAGTTTAAGGGATGCTTTGTAAAGGGATGTCAAGGGTGCCGTAGGGAATGAGGGAGAACCTTGAAATTAGCCACAGAGAAAGCTGTTGACACCATTAAATAAACCCAAAAGGGAGGGAAAAAGATAAAACTGGGTGCAGGGAGAGTTATGCCTGTGGAGGAGCAGCCCAGGAGGGAACTGTCCCCATAAGGGTGCCATTTTGCCCCATGCTCCTTCTGCTCCAACAGTCACTGACCTCCAATCTCTTCCAATGGCCTAATTGGAGCCTTCATTCTCTCCATCAGGAAGCTCCATCCTCTCCACCTGGTAGCACAAGAAGATGCCCAGAACCCTGGCTTTGGGTCTTGCCTTATAAACGCGCATCTCAGGCTTTGGTGAAGCGATGCTGGAAGTGGATTATTCTCCACTTACAAGGGTGCTGAATACTCATCATGCTTCACCACACTTCTAACTGGTGTGATGGAGCAGTCAGAGAAAGGAGGGAGAAAAAGACTTCCAGTTCCCACTCTATCCTCACGGCTACCAGGACTGTGTCCCACTTCCTCACACCTCACTGCAGTGACTGCAGATTTTCCTCCCCAGAAAACCCCCAAACTGGCTCTTGTACAGCAGTAACACGTTTTCCATTGACTTGAGAAACAACAACCCAGCCAACCCTTCTAATAGTTAAGACCACGATAGCAACCGGATCCTGGTTATGTGAATGATATAGGATGCAGCACCACCCCGAATTGCTGTTTTCAGTCCCTGAGCGTCTCTCATTATCCTGCTGCCCAAGGATTAGGGGCAGACTCTATCCAGCCTACTACAGGCAGCTAAGGAAGAGGAGGACTAGAACCAGGGAAATTTTTCTTTCTTTTTCTTTTGGATAGTTGTTTGTTTGTTTTTTGTTTTAAGATGAAGTTCTTGCTATACAGCCCAGACTGTCTCAAACTTTCATTTCTGCTTCTACCTCACAAATGATGGGTCTCTGACACCACACCAATCTTAGAAGAGTGGCTATTTCTTTGTTCTTTAGGATAATGTACAAATACACTGGAGTATTTCACTAATTACTTTCACCTGCTCATCTTTAAAGATATAATAAGGGTTAGTTTTTGCCTCACCATCAAAATTCACATGCTGACATCTTAACTGTTATCGTGTGTCTTTGTGGCAGGGTTGCAATAGATGTCATTATTGAAGATGAGGTTAGACATAATGGAGTAGGCTCTGGTCCATCTGACTTGTTTTTTTCTAATCAGTGAAATTAGAGACGAGCCAGAAAGTCATTTGCCAACCACATAGGATTAAAGACGGTGAGCCACCTTCAGAAAGCAGGGGAGAGGCACAAGGCAGGTTCCTCCTTGACTGTCTTTAAAGGGACCAACCTTCCTCAGAACTGAGAGATAAAATATGTCTGTATATGGCCCCTAAGACTGCAGTTCTCTGGAATGTCAGCTCCAGTCCCAGCTACGGTTTGAATCCTGTTGCTTCAAGCATATCTGAAGGATAATCCAAGATATCAAACCTTACGTGAGCCTCACACAGGAACAGCCTCCTTCTCATCAGGAAGGTGGGATTCCTCAAGGCTGAATTTCCAGAAAACCATGCAAAGGAAAGTTCTAGACGTCAACAGCCCCATCAGTAGACATACAAGGATCTTGAGTGGTGCATACCTGCTGTGGCTGTCCATTACCACCGCAAGACAGATATAAACTCTTATTACCACCTGTGGGAGGGGAGTTCCAGGAATTTTCAAGACAAAGACTATAAGATATCTCACTTTTGGTGTGTAGTATTATTGTTAATGATTCTACACCTATACTTGAAAAAAGATTTTAAAAAATGTGGATACTCAGATGCCTTTAAAAATGGTGCTGGTGTTTGTTTTGACTTGTACTTATTTGTTTAACATGTATTGGAGAGGGAGTGGTGTACACCCCAAGGTCCATATGTGGAAGTCAGACGTCAACTCAGAGTTGGCTCTCTCCTTCTAGTATGTAGGTCCCTGGGATCAAACTTAAATCATCAAGCTTGGTAGCAAGCACCATTTTCCCCTCAGCCATCTCAATGGCCTCCAAAATCAGAGTGTTGCTTAAAATCTTAGCTGCTGGTACTCATTTATAAGAAACCTTTGATTTAAACCCCATCTATAAGTCAAGGCAACTCTTATGGCCCAAATGGTTTCCTGGGACCTTGCTTAGAAGAAAGATTCTCTAACCAACATGTCTTCCTGATTACTTCTTTTATGGCCTCTTCACTTTAAGTCAATTATCCGGAATAGTTAACATCCATAGAGTCTAATTTTAATGACCCTTGTCAAGTAATGCTCATAAAACTGATGGCATTTCTAGATGTTAAATAAGTGATTTAAACCATATTCCTGTTCTTGAGAAAACAGTTCCATCCACATATTTACCTGTGTTAGAGGGAGATAAGGGAGAGGATTTCAGGTGCACAATGCCTAGCAAGACAGAGGAAAGGGGAAGACGGCCAGAGTACAGAAAATACAGTAATAATAAAATAGTAGAACAAACAAACAAAAACAAAAAGCAAGGAAAGTCCAGAACAAATTCAAATTCCGAGAGAAGCTTAACAATAGAAGGCAGGTAAACAGCAAGCCATCAAAACCAAGAAGACAAGATGTAAGGGAGCCTAGTCTAGATGCTTCTGAATTCATGTCAAACATTACTTCTATCTCCCAAGAAGCTCCCATACTAAATTATTCAGGACAGCTGCATTTGGATAGACCAGCATGAGATCAACCAAAAGCACACAAATAACAAAAACTTTCCATTGCTTTGTAGACATTATTGTAGCAATATTGTAAATTCTTCCCCCTTCTCTACTAAATTCTATGTTTCATTCCATTGAACCTATACATATAGAATTCTACCCAAATGGTTACATGGTTGTCATGGAAAACACATTTAACACAAATGATGCTAGGTTAGGTTTGAAGAGATCATCCTTCAAGCCTCTTTGCACAGCTCTTCAGAACAGAGCTTCTGCCTGGCACACAGTGTGGGGCCAGACGAAACCAGTGAGGGCGTTGGCAGGTGATCAGTCAGACTTGTTCAGAATATTCCAAATAACTGCCTGAATATTACTTTATAAACTTCTGCAGTTTGGGCTTAATAGATGTTTAATATTTTAAACACGTTTAAAGTCCACATGCTTTTAGTTTTCATACAGAGGCTCAAAGTCTCTCTCTCTCTGTGTGTGTGTGTGTGTGTGTGTGTGTGTGTGTGTGTGTGTGTGTGTGTGTAAGAGAGGGAGAGAGAGAGAGAGAGAGAGAGAGAGAGAGAGAGAGAGAGAGAGAGAGTTTGTGCATGTGTGTATCCTGTCCTAGCATTACAATGAGAATTCAGATGATTTCAGCTCATACAGAAGAGCAATGCCCATAGCTAGGTAGGCCCTGGTAAGATGAGTACTGTGTGCCCCAGGGGGTTGTCTGTTGTCCAGCTGTGGAAGGCTCTAAATACTGTGCTGACATACAACTTCTGACACAAACCCAAAAGACTTGAGACCCTAGTTCCCTTTGCAGGCAAGGAATGACTATCTGTGTCCTTCTAGAATTCTGAGATCTGCTCTATTAATGGACATACAACACTAACATTTCAAACATTTTAAGAGTGAATTATGCAGCTTTAACTAATATTATTTAGTGTCTATCTAAAACAGAATGTACCATCTTGCAACATGAATCTTAAAAAGTGTTATGATAAAAAAGCCCAGTGCTAGATATTAGGGTGAAAACTGAAAGATCAGAGAAGCAGAATAGCCAGTCACTAGCTTACCTCTAGGAAATCCTCAGCTTCAAGAGAATGAGTTCCTGTGTCCTCACACCTTATATACTTTTCTGTGTCCTGCCATATTACTTCATGGGATTAAAGGCATGAGTAACCACTGCCTGGCTGTTTCTCTCATGTAGTCTGGTGTGGCCTTGAACTCACAGAGATCCAGATGGATCTCTGCGTCTGGATCTCTGTCTCCTGAGTGATAGGATTAAAGGTGTGTGCCTCACTGTTTGACCTCTATGCTTAATTTAGTGGCTGGCTCTGTCCTGTGATCCCCAGGTAAGCTTCAATGGGGTACACAGTATATCACCACACCATCTAATAAGCTTTTTAAGTATTTTACCTATAAGAAGAGATAGGAAAATCAGATGTCAATATAATTAGGTTTCTATTATCAGAAATACAAGAATAGACTACCCAGAAGTCAGTTGGAGTTTTGTGTCACAATGGAATTAATGAATCAATGATGTTTTTGTTTGAGTTTCACGTGTCTCTGTGTGTGTGGGGGTGGGGTGTGTGTGTGTGTGTGTGTGTGTGTGTGTGTGTGTGTGTGTGTGTGTTTTAAGCTGACTGAGTACAATTAGTGTTGCCCACATGCATATATTCACTAGGGCATGGACAGCCTACCAATGCCCACACCTTGGAAGAAAAATGATTCTCCCTTCCTAAACAGCCATAACTGCTAATAGCTCCTCAGCCAGAGTGAGGCCTCAGCAGCCTCTCCCCCACCCATGCAGGGACTTTTAACTGTCTTTGTCTTATGTAGGCAACCACAACTGCTGGGATCTTATGTATGGAATAGCCATGACATGTCCAGAAGACAGCATTTCATGATTGTTTTAGAAATAGGTCTCACTATGTGGCCTAAAACTGGCTTGAAATTTAATTCCATGATTGCATGCATACAGGTTTGTTAGTAGAGAGGTTAGTTTAAGTTTGGAATTTACATAGTGAAGTATGTTGAGATTTAGTCATTTTTTTTTCTTTTGACTTTCACCCTAGCTCAAGTTTAGCTCTCCAATGTTCCATTTCAATAATCCCTTCCCTGTGGGCTGAAGGGATCAGATGAATGTTCAAGAGCCCCTAAGAAATATGCAAAACCATAGGACAGTGAAGATCTACTGTCTACACCTAGCTATCTGTGCACCACAACTGAATCCCAGTCAAATGCAGTCCTTGACACCACCTTAGGAAATCTTACACGTTTCATTCAAGGAAGGGCTGTTTAGGAGTAGAAAATAGTTCTTGGAATTTGTTGCAATCATAACTTTGCTGTTCAAAGGCATGCTGGAGGCAAGCTGTCTTCTTTGTGAAGACTTGGGTTAGGAGAATGGTAAATAGGACACCAACTCTCCCCGAACCTGTTTTCTGCAGATTGGATGCCACACTTCCCGCCTCTCGCATTACCAGTTACGAGCAGCTCTAAATTATCTACTTTATGAGTGCTTTATGGCAAACAGGCTGTGTAGAATCTTGCTGGCCATCCCCCATTTCCAGCCTTCATCTCCCTTCTTGTCTCTCTGTGACACTGACCACATACATCTTCTCCATTCTCCCATTTATTCTCCTTCTTCCTGCCCACACCTGGAACTTTCCATTCAGATCTCCATCCTGGACCTCTGTCCTGAGCTTCTCCATGCAGATGTGAATTCCCCAAAGCCTGCTTCTTGGTCACCTCCAAATCTTTAGCCCTTGTGCTCAGGGATGGACAAAGAAGCAGCCTGTCCGGGTCTCTTTTCTTTTTAATGGACATTTACATGAATTCTTATCATAAATGATGTTTTCTCAGCCTTTCATTATCTGTGTGGACCTTGTACCATTTAGTCTCCTGAAGCAAACAGAAGCATTAGATTAGCTGTACCAGAGCACTGCAGGCAGAGAATAAAGGATTTGTGGGATGACAGCAGGAAAAGCAGGTACCTTGCCAGTCATGTATCATTGTCTCTCACAGTGACACATAAATATTTAGCTAGGGGGATTTGAAATAAAAAGTCTAGACATTGATCTACTAACAAGCATTGATATTTAAGTATTTGAAGTTTCATGATTTTTCTGAATATCATTTCTACTTACACAAACCAAAATAAAAAGCCCAAATGAAATAGAAATGGGTAGTCTGAGACTCTGAAATGGGACCACATATCCTTCTACAGCTGTGGACATATGAGACACTTCCATAAATATGGATTATCTAGATGAAAGATTTTAATCCTTTTTTGTCTTTGTCTGAAATGTTATGTTAATCTGGAAAACAGCAATTAAATTGACATTTGATATTGATAAATCCTACATATTTTTCTTACAATTAAGAAGAGGAGAATGCCAAATACCCTACAGAAAAACAAATAAATCAATAAACAAGCTAGACAAGTAGAGTCAAACAAATTATTAGGTAATAAGGAAAAAATTCTCCAAGGCAGAAGTGATGAAAACTGAAAATGGGCAGAAATCCACAATTGGCCAAACCAAACTATCAAAATGTAAAAGAAAACTATAGGAACTTAAAAAAAAAGAGAATTGAACATAATCCATTTTTCTCAAAATTAATGTACTGTTCAGTATAACCTTAAAAGATAAATGGAACAGTTTTGGGTGGAACCATCCTCTGGAGCTCTGGACACTTCACCATCCACTTAGGCAGTACAACTTCTGTAGACAAACACATGGTTTCTACAAGCTGTAAGCACTAATACCCTTTCTAGCTACTTAACAGGAGTTGTTCTACCTCAAGGTGTCAAAATGTCTCAATTGGGGGCCACCACTCTGGGAGAATCACTTTATTTTACAGATTGACTCCTCAAGTTAAATGTCATAGGTACACACACACTAATGGTGGAAAGGGCCTCCCAATCCCCATTTCCTCAATTGCTTAACTGGTCACTGTGAATTCATTGTCATCACTGCCATCTTCACCACCACCATCATCATCGTCAGCAACACTTGTGTCCTGTTCAAAGCCCTCAGCCCTGTTACATGGGCGTCTTGAACCAGCAGCATCTGAAACAGGTGTCTTAACAGAAGACCTGGAAAGAATAGTCGAGTCCTGGAAGATAGCTTCTGGCTTTCCCCATACTGTCACCTAAGAGTGTACTTACACTCGGAGGCCCTGGGCCACATTCTGCCCAGCTTGATTAAATAATTTAAGCTAACAAACCCGATTTATGGTGAACACCTGGGTGTCTTTCCCCTTGGCCAATTCAATCTGTTTTCTTTTGCTGTAATAAACCGTAACCATGAATAGAACATGTTTTTTTCTTAGTTCCAGAAGTAGATCATTAATCCTAAGGATAGTTTGGGGGACCAACATCCACAGTTCCCTACTGCTACTCTATGAAACTCAGTGGTGTTAAGCAAACTTGGTGGCATTAAACAATACAAATGTATTATCTTACAGTTCCCAAGGTTGGAAATCAAAATTCCCTCTGGAGTTCATTGTCTCATCAAGCTTCCAGAGGGTATCTGCATCCACTTGGCCCTTGGCTCTTCTAATGGAGCAGCATAGACCCCCCCCCTCTCTGATCCTCTATACTCTTCCTTTGGTTATTACATTAACTTATAACTTCCTTCTGACCCTTCTGCTTCACCCCTGCTTCATAAGGAAATCCAGTGATCACAATGGACCCACCCAGATAATCCAGGATATTGTCCCCAACTCAAAAATCCTTGGCTTGTAATGTCTTCCTTACCATTCAGTGTGACATTTCCCCAGGTTCCTGGAATCAGGACATCGACTTACCTGGATAGCAGGAAGGACATGATTGAGCCTGCTGGTGCACCAGTAGCTTCACATCCCAGAAGGTGAGAATTACAGTGCTAACTTTTCATCTACTCCCTGGATGACTTTAGAACATACCTCACCTCTCCCCCGTACATGCACTCAGATATTTCTTTGGCTCCCCAGAGACAGCCTTCATATTTCCACTCCAATGTCTACTCTTGGCAGAGGGGGAAAAGAGGAAGTGGAAAGGTTCCTATGGCCACAAACACTGTAGCTAGCATCTTCTTGGAGAAGAGACTCCCATTTACTCTCACTTTGAATGTGTTTAGAAGCAGCAGCGTTTAAAGCTATTATCCCCAACTATGATGACACTGCCAACAAGATCACTTAGCAAGTCTGTTGTATGAAGCATTCTTGACCACACCCTCATTCGCAAAATAATGGAATAATGTTTTAAAAAAGTTTGAGGTTCTTCAGCTTAAAGGAAAAAAAAAATGTTGATTTTAGGAAGAAAAGCAAAATACCTTTTTCTTTTCACCTCCTGGAATTACTACTTCACTTCCACCCTCTTCGGCACCCATACAGAAGATACCCATTTCCATAACCACCCCAAAGCCTCAGTTAAGCAGAAAACTCTCAACCTAGACATCATTACCATCATTTACCATCATTATTTATGTCGGATACTCCCAAACTATGATTATTTCCCTTGAAAATCCTTCTTCTTCAAAGCACTCTGAGAAATATAATTATCCTCCCAGTAAACAGAATTAAAATAGTTCTAAAACGTCCAACTCTGGGGTAGCTGTTGAGAGCACAGGATGCCTTCAGATCAAGGCCAGCAATTACTGTCTGATTCAATGTATTGGGAATGAGGATAGGTTCGTGTGAAGATTAAAAAGAGCCAATATTTTGGAGGGCTGTGAACCTAATTAATCACTGCCTGGGCACATTGGAAAAGGCCAAAGTACACAGTCTCCTAATTGCCCTCATTTGTCTGGTTATTTATCTGCATTGCAGCAAAAGGAACTTGGGAGTCATGGTTCTGCCATCCAAAGCCCTGGAGGACAATCAGTCTTTGGGGCAAGGGCTGATGAAGTTTTGAGCCTTTCAGGGTTATTTCCCTGTAACCCACTCAGAGCACAATTGATTGAATGTTTTGGGTCATTTAAATCACGCAGCTGGGTCACCACATGCTTAATCCTGGAGAAAAGAAAAGTAAAGTTGGCCCCAAATGCACATGGCTTGCAGCCAAGTTTTGAACTGCTGAAGGTATAGCCATGATCTGATGCCCAAGTTAAAACATGCAAATGAAATTGGTAGATGTTTCTTTGATTTGTTCTGCTTCTCTATAGGAGCTAGGCAAGGGTTGCCACAGGCTCCAGTTTTGCTTTTGTGTTTTGTGAGTGACCACACAATTCCCGTGCCGGAGCTCCACCTCCAAACTCCCAGGCCATCCCCTAGGATAATTTGGCCCTGTTTTTAAAACTTTACAAAATTGTGCTTGTCAGTGTATAAGCCTTTGCCACAAGGAAAAGCTCTGTGAACTGAAAGACTTGCCTTCAGAATTTTCAAAAGGATGGCAAATTTAGCCAAATTGGGCAAACATGAATCAAGTTTCACAAATTTAAGAATGTTTATGTAAATCTTTAAAACATATGTTGCCACAGCTGTGTTTAGCATAAAATTATGATGAAAATAATTCTAATGAAAATGATGGCGTATTTATATAATGCTGGCCATACACAAGCGCCAAACCTACTACACCGACGATCTCATTAGCCTGACTAAACCCCTTTGAGCTACAACATAAATATTAGTTTCAATTTGCAGATGAGGAAAGCAGGACATGGACAAGGCTGTTCGCAGCTAAGTAGGTCAGGTTGTAACAGGTCTGACTCTCCCACCTATGTAGTAAATTGTACTGTGAGCAAGTTCTGCTCACAGTCCCTTCCTGCACACTACCAGCAGAGACTTCCCTGCCCTTAGGATGGGAGAAGGAAGAACTGAAGAGCATCCACTTCTGGCTGTCACTCAATTGTTTGTGAGAATCAACTGTGTATGCATGGGCAGATTCCACCTTCTCAAAGCGTGCGAGTGAGCACGAGTTGAGAGGACAGTGAAAAGGCTTTGTAGTTTTGTTTTCAAATATGAAGTTGAAGACGAAAGAAAGAGATAATTCAGGGCCCAACCCAGACATGACAGTCAGCTCTGCGTCCTATCTGGTTCCTCTCACCATCGTCTTTGTCTCAGCCCTTGTTCTGCTGCTGTCATAGGCAACATGAATGGTAAAGCAGCTTCATTTGGGTCTTCTGTGTTATTGGAGGGTCCACATTATGTCAGGGGAGAGAGACAGAGACAGAGAGAGACAGAAACATATTAGCATTGGTCCAACTCTTTGTTCCAGGACTCAAGAACCAAGGAAATTCACTGGGTGCTCCTATCCACACCTATTAAAACATCCGCTGATGGGCTTCTTGTATGCCACAACACTGAAGAAGAGCAAGCCAGCACCCAAGGGACAGAGTGAAAAATAAGGAGATATCATCATTTTATCAGAAGCCTGCTACCTAGACGGTTAACTCACTTCTATTGCAAAGCTTTACTGCATCCCAGGTGATGATGACCCAGTATCTTTATCTCCTAAAGGTCCTGCATCTTAATAATCATTTCAATGATAATCAGGTCTGAAGGTGGGGTTCAGAGGAGACATTCAAGCCATGAAGTCATAGCAATAACTGAACATTCTCTTTGAAGAAAGAAGAACGAGAGACAGAACTTTCACAGAATGACCTTCTGGGCTCTGCTCCCTCAGTTTGTCCTGCTGAGCACTGTCCTTTCCTAAATCTGGAGTCTCTGTGTTTAGCCAAACATTCACACACACAGCAGTTCAGTTCCTATGGTCCCCATGGGCTTCTGCCAATGAATTATCAGTTTCTGTATGTCCCATCTTCATCCTCCGGCTCATTCCCTTTCAAAGCGCCCATTCATCCTTTTCCTTAGCTCCTGAGATTCAAATTCCGGATGGAAGAACCTGCAGAGCTCCTGAACACTGGAGACTTACCAAAGTGCTAATATGACTCCACTTCCAGCCATACATTTTGAGTTACAGTTTTAAAGTAAAAGAGAAGTTTTTGCTTAATCTCTGCCAGTTGGTGTTGATGTTAAGTGTGTTCTTTCCAAATTCAATAAAAAATCACCTTCCTTCCATTCAGGAAAAAAAAAAAAATCAGGCAGTCACTTTTTGCCAAAATTTAAGTCTGCCCAGAAAAAAAAGTATTTTCTAGAAATAGAGAAGAAAAACAGATCCTTACAAATGTCTGATAGTCTTTATCTGTATTTGAGTTTTCAGAGTCTCACATATATTTAATTTTAGTAAAAACGAATTGACCTATACGGGAAGTACAGGTCTGACTGCCAGACAGCTTTTCTCAATGAGTGGGATGGAAACTGTGGAGGGAGGAGGGAATCTGGGCTCGCTGTTCCCTCCTTGGTTATTTGTTTAAATAAAGACCTAAGAAACACCACTCATTCCTCCCAAATCTTAGTTTTATCATATGGAAGATATCCTCACCACCTCCTTTGCAGACACATCTCCTAAATACGTAAATGTCAGCAAAATCAGTGGGCTTTTTCTATGCACAGGGTGTGTGTGTGTGTGTGTGTGTGTGTGTGTGTGTGTGTGTGTGTGTGTGTCTTGGCCAGATACACCAAGACATCAGGAACAGTTTTCTCTTATAAGCAGGATAATGAACAATTTCCATCTTTGTACTTTTCCAAATTCACCATCCTTTGTAATGAGGGGTTTGAACTTTATTCCCTTAATGCAGGGAATTGAACATCAGCCATCACACATGCTAAGCAAATGTCTTACTACTTAGCTCCATCCCCTGTTTCTTTACTTTGATTTTGAGGACAGGTACTCACTGAGTTGCCCAAGTTGGTGTGGAACTTACCCCATAGCTGAGATAGGCCTTGAACTTATGACTCTACTGTATTAATAAGCCTCTTGAGTAGCAAGATTCCAAGCCTATGCCAGTAAGCCCAGATGTTGTACATTTTTAAGTTAACTTTTTAAAAAATCACTGTGTAGATCTATCTTTGTAAAAAACAAGATCAACTCATAAATATTTAGTATCCTAGGAAAAATAACAACTAGTAACAGCTAGTTGATTCTCTTTAATTGTATAAAGTAAGGCCCAGAGAGAATTCTCCCTAAGGCTCTAGCTGAACTATGGCTGGAATCCACTTCCTGTTAAACTGAGTCACCTCAAGCAGGTTCGTATGGAAGTTATCCATATAACCCCAAGTGTGCTGCTCAAGACTGATCCTTGCCTGCCTTCCTGAAGGTCTCAACTCCTTGGCTATTTCTTGTGGATCTAACAGTTAAACACCTGCCTTGGGGATGAGCCATTGAGAAGTATAGACTTGCAAGTTGGTATCCCCCTAATAGTGGACTCTCAATAAAGTAGGATTTTATCTATTTGGAGGACCTTGTAAGTGCTCCTATCATCTGAGACTTAAGGGTCCCAATGATGAGCGTCTGAGAAGCAGGAATGGGACTAGACAGAGGCCCATGAGGCACTTGGTCTCAGGTGTCAAGTTTAAGGTATATCCCCAAACTCAATAACCAAAACACATTTTAAAGTGCCATCACTGAAAATCAAAGTTAGTGGGGAAACCTATGGTTAAAACATCAAGTCCCTAAGTGAAAAGCTTTGTTGCACTAGATAGCATACATTTCCTCTTCATTCCTGCTCCTGGTATAAGGCTCTTAGGATGGAGTTCCTTTTGCAATCTGTAATTAACCATTTCAATCATTCTTGGGTTTATGCTAATTAAGTTGGTCTCTAAATAGCTTCAGGATTGGGGGACGGTCAGCAGAGGAAACAACCATGTGACTCAGGTTTCATATAGAAAGGAAGAAGGGCCTACAGCTTGAATTTAATCACCAGTGGTCAGTGATGTCATCAAGCAGGCCTACATCATGAAATACCCATAACAACATCTAAATGATGTCATTCAGAGCTCTTTGAAAACAAAGAGACACTGGGCTGCTCCAGAGGACTCTGAATCTATCCCACCCACTGCTAGCACTCACCTCTTCTACTTGGCTCTTCCTCTGAGGCATCTTCTATAATAAACCTGGAATAGCCTGGAAAGGGTACTCCTAAGTTCCATGGGTCATTCTGGTGAATTAAGGGACCTGAAGGGGCAGGCTAAGGACCCCTGGATTGTTATCTGGTGGGCAGAAGTGTGAGGATCTAAGGCCTTCCTTTTGTAGCTACCATCTGAAGTGAGGGCCCTGTGAGACTCAGACTTTCCTCCACTAGGTCCACACTAACTCCAGCATTTTGGTGTCAGAGTTGAATTACACAGTCACTCAGCTGTTGTTGGAGGTTTGTTGAGGCAAAACTACATAGATTAGGTGTCAGATGAGAAAACACACACTGGATGCCAGAAGCAAAGAAAAGGAACCCCTCAGGCAGAAAGAGCAGCTTTGCTGACACTAGTCACGCAAAGTTCAATGCAACAGGGAATGGTGATACCAATCCTAGAATTAATGAGAAATTTAGTCATTTTATTAGGGAGTGGAGGATACTCACTTTTAGTTTTCAAAAATATTGTATTAAAATTTCTCTTAATTGCCAATTTTCTTGGTTGAATGAAGGAAAGAATAGGCTTACGATGACCAGAAGCCGGGCGGTGGTGGTGCATGCCTTTAATCCCAGCACTCAGGAGGCAGAGGCAGGTGGATCACTGTGAATTCAAGGGGCCAGCCTGGTCTACAAAGCGAGTTCCAGGAAAGGCGCAAAACTACACAGAGAAACCCTGTCTCGGAAAAAAAAAAAAAAAAAAAAAAAAATGACCAGAAAGTCAGTAGCTGAAGCAATGAAGCAAAGATTTGGTACTGGATTTCTCACCTGAAAGAAAAGCCATAGAGAATGAACTGCCCCACACTCAAGTAAATCCCCTCTTCCAGATTTCTGGGCTTTGCTCATCTGAAGACTGTCCCTACCTTTGAAGAATTAGAACAAAGACATGCAAATCTAAACCAACAAAGCCACTAAAAATGGGAAGGACTTGGATACAGGGATGGTCAGGGCCATGTTGATGAGCAGGTTGTGGGCCCTGGAACCCTGGGTAGAGGCTCCAGGAAACAACCATCCAGAAAAAAGAACATCAGATGGAGGCTGGAGCTGACACCAGGTTTCTGCAACAAGAGGCAGACAACAATAGTTGATGGTTTAACTGGTGGTAGCCATGTTTTAATTGCTTGTAAGATCCAGAAATAAATTAACTTAGAGAAATCAATGACTCAGACTCTATCACTAACATATATGGTTTTAGCATCAACTTTTAGCCAAAAACAAATTTTAAGACACATTTGTAGCCCTAGAGTTTAAAAATAATATAAGCCTGTGTGTGTTTATTATGGTCTGAGTGGCTGCGGACTGGGTGGGATACAGGAAAAATTCCAGCTGCATTTTGGCATACCAATGTGGGGCTCTCAAATTTCCATAAGGCCTAAAAGAGTTTAAAAAGGGCTTCTAAACACACACAATAATAGAGCCATGTCTCATACAGGTTGAGATATAGAGACACCATGGCATGCAGACTTGAGCTACAGTATGGCAGGTTCATGGCATATAGGCTTGAGTACAACATGGTGGATTTCTGCCACTGTGCACAGTGGCATCTGTAAGCCATGCAGCATGGTGCATGGTGAATATAGCTTTTGCTAGTACAGACCAAAAAAAAAAGGAAAGAAAGAAAAGGCATGCTACTGGATGCAAGCATAGACCCACTGCTTTACAGAGTCAGAGATGAGCATGATTCCCCCAGAGCTGGCGGTAAATGTAGTTCTACCATGCTGGAAAGCTGAGGTGGGCAGAGCCAGCAGCCAAAGCTGCCATTTCAGTCCTAGTCATGCTGCAGTTTAAAGCAATAGATTCACAATAAAACAGATTCAGATGGGATAAACCCTAAACAGTTTACAATGTGTATAAAAATATACATAGGCTTGGAAGAGAGAGGAAAAGGAATATAGACAGTTATATAAAGAAATAAAAAGTTTTAAAAAATAAAGTCTTTAAAGAGAAAGTAAAAGTAATATAAAAAATAAGCCACATAAAGATGGAAATCACACAGAGGATCTGGATTATATTGTCTTTGGGACTTTCAACTGCAGAGAGATATTTGATTGTAAAAACAGCTGAGTTAAATCAATATGTATATTTTAAAGACATCTTGATTTCAAAATTTATGTCTATGGATACATTGCTTTGGAAAAGAGGTTCTGCTTTTGTTTCCACAGAAGATGAGAACCTATGGGTTGCTTCCAGGCTAATATGTTTGATCAAGGAAGACCCATCCTGAGAGGTCTCCAGACGATACAACATCCAGAACAGCTTCAAGGCAACTGACTCAGAGGATATAGCATCACAGACTATTTCAGTCAGAACTTGGCCATAATTCTTAATTTTCTCAGAATCTCCTCTATCAGCAGGAAGTAGCCTAGAGCACTATGCCTACATTCCCAAAAAATGGAATATGGATACTTGTCTTTGTTAGAAATTGGTTATAAATTGTTATTGGCCATAGTCAATATCTTCCTAAAAGAAAAAAAAATGGGGATATGCTATAGATGTGATAGGATAAAAGGGTAGATTATTGGATGTAGTTTTTTAGGGGTTTTTTTTGTTGTTGTTGGTGGTGGTGGTTTTTTGTTTTTTGTTTTTTTTTTTTTTTTTTTGGTTTTTCGAGACAGGGTTTCTCTGTGTAGGTTTGCACCTTTCCTGGAACTCACTCTGTAGACCAGGCTGGCCTCGAACTCACAAAGATCCGCCTGGCTCTGCCTCCAGAGTGCTGGGATTAAAGGCGTGCACCACCACTGCCTGGTTGAATCTACTTTTAAAGAGCAACTTGTTTAAAATGTTTTAAATTGCTATAGATTTTAGTTTATTGGTACAAATTTAAAGTTTAATTTTGTTATACTGCATGTATATTTCTACTCTTGTTTAAGGTATTATGTTTGTGCAGTTCATTTAAAATTGTAATATATAATTAAGAAATACAGATTAATAGTCATCTAGGATAATCAAATTTATAGTCATGTTAGTTAAGTTTTCTAGGTATACATAGATATATTTCAATTAGGTAGGTTATCTTCAAACACTTTAAAGACCAACAGAATATGGCATTTAAAATGTGTTAAAAACTTAGACTTTCTGGACAATGAGACACATATGCTCCTGACAGCACCAATTACTTCAAGGAGAATAATGGGCATTAAATAAACTCATTTGGAGTTTGCTTTCTTTGTGGCAAAATTTAGCCAGTGGGCAAAAAAAGTGCCCTTGCTTCAACTGATTGACAGTATGTTGTATAAACTGGACATGTAGGACCCATAGGAAGGTGACCACTGAACTTTCCAAGGCAAGATGGTCCTCCAGGTTCCTGCTTCACATAGGAAACTTCCAGACATTCTATAGGGCACAGAGAGAAGTGACTGAGAGACTCTAGGCCCATAGGGTAAAGAATGGATTCCCATAGGGCACAGAGAGAAGTGATTGAGAGACTCTAGGCCCATAGGGTAAAGAATGGATTCCCCAACATTGCAGAAGAACCTTGGGTAACTGTCCAGGTAGCCAGATGTCTCTGTCATTCTAGATTTTTGGAAGCTGCTTACACTGCATTTCCTGTTTACTTAGGTAATATTATATCCTTCTAAGGTTTTTTTATGTTGTTGAAGATTAGATAGTTATACTTTTCCTTGGTTATGATAAAAGATAAATTAGATATGAAACTTTAGACTCACAAATATAGGATAAATGATATAATTTTTTTTCTTTAATTTTACCAAATACTAATAGACTAGATATTGTAACTGTAATTCTTGCTTGATAACTGTCCTATTATGTATAATTTTACTATGTTTTTTGATTAGACAGAAAAGAGGAGGTGCTGTTTGCTATGAAGATGTATTGCTCTGATTTGGTTGATAAATAAAACGCTGATTGGGCAGTAGCCAGGCAGGAAATATATGTGGGGCAAGCAGAGAGGAGAATTCTGGGAAGAGGAGGGCTGAGTCAGGAGTCGCCAGCCAGACACAGAGGAAGTAAGATGACAAGGCAGCACTGAGAAAAGGTACCAAGCCACATGGCTAAACATAGATAAGAATTATGGATTAATTTAAGTGTAAGAGCTAGTCAGTAATATGCCTGAGCAAATGGCCAAACAGTTATAATTAACATAAGCTTCTGAGTGATTATTTTATAAGCAAATGAGGGACCTCATGGCTGGGCAAGACACAGAAAAGCTCCCAGCTACATACATTTCTTCATGCAGCTTCATGTAAGACCTACACAGCTTTAGATGCTTCAACTCCTGTAGAACCTTGAAATCTCTTGGCAGCAATATTTGGAAAGTACAGCTTTTGCCAGCACCCAGAGCACCATGCTCCCATGTGTTAGTTTAACTGAACTGTGTGCAACCACTGTCTCGAGGCAGTTTGGAGCAATGAATGACTGCAATATAACAGCAGAAGCCAAAAGCTGAGGCTCAAAAATAATTCACATTTGCTACTCAAAGCCAACATAGAAATTTGAATTTTGCCACTTTAAAAACACTTTTCGTCTTCTATGCTAAAGTCCCTTTGAGAAGGTTCCCCCGGTCTCCACAGCCATATTGCATACTCACAGAGCATCAGAAATACTATAATATACTAGAACCAGCAAGGTGACTCGGGTGGGGTGGGGGAGGCCAGGGTAAGGGTGCTTGCTGCCAAGATTGACTGCTTGTGTTCAATCCGAGGACCCATAGAGTAGAAGGAAAGAACTGACGAACTGACTCTTGAATGTTGTTCTTTCACACACACACACACACACACACACACACACACACACACGCACACACCAATAGTAAGAAAATAAAAAAATTAAGATATAGCCAGGTGTAGTAGCACATCCCTTTAATTCTAACTCTCAGGAGATAAAAGCATGTGGATCTCTTTGAATTTGAGACTAACCTGGTTTATAAAGTGAATTCCAAGCCAACATAGGACTTCATAGTAAAAACTATTCTCAAAATCTAAATAAGGAAAGAAAGAAAGAAAGAAAGAAAGAAAGAAAGAAAGAAAGAAAGAAAGGAAGGAAGGAAGGAAGGAAGGAAGGAAGGAAGGAAGGAAGGAAGAAAGATTACAACATCCTGGATTTAATGGCTATTAGTAACAACTCTGTAGAAAGATACATTTTTCTAAGCTATCCTTATGTGATTTATTTTTTTTTAAATCTCATGGTACTTTCAAGATAACTCTGCAAGTTTAAAAGACATTTTAACTTGCCTCTTTTTAGGTTGGTTAATGAGACTTGATTTTGCTTTAGTTTGGGAGTGGACTAGGAAAAACAGATCCCTCAGAAGTCTTCCACCACGCTTAAAGTTTTGCTCCTGTCCCTCTGTCCTCCTTAAGGGCAGAGCACTGAGGCCTACTGAGGCCAGACCTGAAGAAGTCATGTCTGCTGTTGGTAACCAGGCTAGAGACAGGACTCAGCATCCAGCTGTGTCTCTCACCCTTAAATCACACACTGTCACAACTGTCTAAAGGCCAAATTTACATTCATGACATCTACAAAGTGAGACAGAATTCCATGGGTTTCACAACCTCTCTTAGAATAAATAGTATGAGAACACTGACCTTTGTGGCCGGCCCTACGAACAAAAGATCCCCTCTTGAACCCATGGCCATCTCTGAAGGATGAAGTTGAGGACAGTCCTCCTCATTGCCGCTCTAGATGACTTCTGGGACATCCTCCACAGGTCTGCTCTCTGGATCAATGTGGGTCATGTAGAGCATCTGTATCCTTTAAATGTCCTTCATCTGAAAAGACACCAAGCATGGGAATCACAGCCATGCTTGTCCCTTCCAGTCTGTAGAAAGCTTGTCCTGCCGAGCACTGGTCTCCATCTCATGAAGTGGGAGACGATCTTGCTGCTTCCCCATCAAAGAACCAGTAACGGAAAAGCAGTTTCTTTCTTTGCTGTGCATTATGTAATACAATCCCAGCAACATGGATCTGAGTGAAGTAAATAAATAAAAGATAACCACCCCATGGTTTGAATGGAAAGTGCTGGATTGAGGACTCGGTTCCCAGGTGGTGGTACTATTGGGACATGATCCAATCAGGAAATTGCTGACTTTATCAGTCTGTTTATCAATTAATTAGTTCATATAAATGAGCTGTCAGAAGGCTAAGCCTGGCTGGAAAAAGTAGGCCACAGAGATGTGCCTCTAGAACAGAGGTTCTCAACCTGTGGGTCACATATCAGATATCCTACACATAGAATATTTACATTATGATTCATAACAGTAGAAAAATTACAATTATGAAGTAGAAATGAGAATTAATATATGGTTGGGGGGTCATCACAATGTGAGGAACTGTATTAAAAGGTCGTAGCATTAGGTAGATTGAGAACCACTGCTCTAGAGGACATATCTTGACCCTGGCCTCTTCCTGTCTACTCTGCTCCTGCCTGCTGTGAAGTGAGGCACTTTGCCCCAATATATGCTCCCCTCATGATATTCTGCCTCACCACATATGGGCCCAGAAGGAACAGAGCCCAAGGACTGTAGATGAGTCATAGCCAAGATAAATCCTTTCTTCACTCAGTTGTTTCCTGGGGAGACTATGAAAAGTGACTAGCACACAGTATCTTAGTCTGCTTTTCATCTCTACAAGTGAATATCATAGTCAAGGTGAGTTATAAAGATGGAGGTCTATTTAGTTCACAGTTCTGAATATGGAGAAGTCTACAGGTATAGAGCTAGCCTTTGTTCATGAAAGCTTCTGACTTCATCACATGATGAAAGCTGAGGTGTCTTCCACATCTTATAAAGCCACTAATGGGAACACAAAACCCCACCCTCATGATATCACCCATTCCTAATAAATTCCCATAAGCTTCACCTCTAAATATTACCATATGGATGCCCCATCTGATGTAGTTCTACTCAGCCTGGGAATAGCCAGCCAGGATCCTTAAGGCCATAACTGGCAGGAAAATATCCATGGGCCCACCAGGCACCTTGTGGTGCCCAGCTGGTGGGCCTCATTATAATAAGCAAACACATGGTGGAGAAATGAGAAAGAAAGAGAAGAATGGTTCATGTGCTGTGGAAAGACACAAAAAGGAAGAAATAAAGGTGGTAAGGAGTGGGCAGATGTTAGAGACCTGCTTGCCACCCAGGGCCATGATGAAGGAGGTGAAGAGTAGACTAAGGTGGGAGGGTCTGCTTGCCACCCATGGCCATATTAATGAATGGGCCAGGCTGCTGCCAAGAGCCATGTCTGGGTCCCTGGTCCTACAGTAGCCAGGGTCTGGCTAATGTCCATGGCTCCTGTTGCCATTGAGTGCCATGCTGATTCCAGTGGTCTGGGCTGCCTCTTGGGCCTGTGTTTGGGTCCAGGGGTCATGCTGCTGATGGGGCCATGCCAAGGGGGGCAGCCTTCACCATCACCTGGGGCCATGGTGACAACCAGACACAGGCTGCTGCTGAGGACTATGTCTGGGTCCACGGACCTACCACAGTCAAGGTCTATGTTGATTTCCATGGTCCATGTTAGCACCAAAGGCCAAATGAAATCTGGGGTCTGGGCTACAACCTGTGGCCTTGTTGTTATCCAGGAGCTGTTCTGCTGCCTGAGCCATAATGATCTGAGAGGCCAGGGCTACCATCTAGAGCTAGGATGCCAACCTGGCCAAGCTGCTGCCTGCAGCCATGCCTGGGTCAGTACTGTAGCTTAGAGTGTAGTTCAGAGACTCTTGTTTGAACTGGATTGTTATACTCAAGGGAGCTGTGGTGAGTTTTTAGTTATGAGTCTCTTCATATTTGAGGCCTTTGCCTCAGATTCACTATGGCCTGAGCAGCATATAAGGACTTCAGATAACTGGGTATGTAAATCAAGTGTCTCAAAATGTATCTATGACCCTGGGAACTCAAGAAGATATTGATGTAAAAATGGAACATAAGCTGAATGGATGCATGCAGATCTGAGTGGCCTGTGCTCAATGTCATGGTGACATCTGGGCCAGAGCTGCAGCTGAGGTCCAGGCCAGGGTCCATGGCCCAACTGCAGCCAGGGTCTATGATGATGTCTGAGGCTCCCGTTACCATCAAAAGCCATGCAGACATGGGAGATGGAGGGCCATGTTGGTGTCTGAAGGCCATACTGCCACTGGGGCCTGTGCTGGTCTGAGTGGCCTGCACTGCCACCTGGGCCAGTGGTGACATCCAGACATAGCTGCTGCCAAGGACCATGTCTGGGTCTATAGTCCTACTCTGGCTGGGGTCTGTGCTGAAGTCTGAGTCCCATATTGCCACCAAAGGTCACATAGAAGCCCAGGCTGTGACCTGAGGCCTTGGTGGTATCTGGCAGCCAAGAGTCACCAGAACCATCCCAACCTGAGTGGCCATTGCTTCCACCCAGAGCCAGGATGTCATCCAGGACCAAGCTGCTACTGAGGGTCATTCTGGGTCTGTAGTCCAGATGAAGCTGGGATCTGTGTTGATATTTATGGTCTGTGTCACCTCAGGAGGCCTTAGGAACCATTTGAGATGAAATCAGAGGGCCAAGTTCAACAGGTCCTGCCCTTCACTGGCCCTGGGAAAGTCAGCCTTGCCTCTCACTGGACACTACAGCAAGAAAGCTAACCCCTGCACTCAAGATGGCCCCACTCCTCACCACAGGTGAGGGTGAACCAACCCTGAGGGCATGGACATGGGGGAGCTGATTGCACCCCCTCACCTGAGGTGGGTGGCTACCACCTAGGCTCATATGCAGGCCTTGGGTTGGCCCACCCTGACATCTCCCCCATCTAGGACCTGCTGGAGCTCTTGAAGGGACTGGTCCTCTGGAACAATACCAGCAGGATCTCCAAGACTCAGGGTGACTGTGGGATATCCCAGAGGAGTTCCCATGACGATCCAGTGATGATGTGTACCAGAAACCAGAGGCCTTGAACCAGACCCCTGACTCATTGTAATGAACGTTTGCTAGTAAAGCTGATAGGACAAAAGGGTCTACTACATGACAGACACACTGAGCCCTCAATGTCACCAGGATGAATGAAGAGGTGTTGGAGAGTTGGGAAAGAGAGAAGCAAAAAGGTTTTTGTTGTTGTTGTTGTTGTTGTTTGGTTTGGGTTTTTATCTTTTTGTTCTTATTTTTGTTTGCTTGCTTGCTCTGTTTTGTTTTCTTTTGTAGGGGGTGCTACAGGGAGGGACTGGGAGGTGAGAAGAATTGGGGTGCATGATGTGAAACTTCCAAACAAGCAATCAAGAACTTAAACTAAGCAAATAAATAGAAATTACCATGTAAATTTGAAGTTTAATTACCATATTGTGAGCCGTGAAGGGGGGCACAAACTACAATACTAACCTAGTCTTCTGGTTCTTATGTATCTCATTTCCCCAGTCTGCAAGGATCTCCCTGTCTATCTGTTAGTCACCCGAAGTTTCTTCAGCCTCCTTTTCTCTACCCACACTTCTTCCAACTCTCCTCTCCCCCACTCCACGTTACCTGTCAGGAGACTTCTACAGCTCTGGCCTTCAGTGCCCTTTGCTATGAATAACATTGAGGTTGAAAATGATGCTGTCCTGACCAGGCACAGGGAACAAGAGGAACCGTGGGAAGGGTAAACACATCAACATCTGTTTAAGACATCCAGTTATGTCTGGATAAAACGTTTATGGGAAACAGATTTTTATGTACTAAAGGGACCTGAAAGTTTTAAGCAGGATATAAAAAATCCTTCATATTAAATCATATTTTAAAGGTGTCCTTTCAAAACAAAAAGTGATATTTCAAATGGGCATTATGATGGGCATTTTTATAATTGCATTAAAATTGGGCTTTTAAAAAAGTTCTCCTTTTACTGCATCAGTGGCTATGCAAGATCTGTTCCATTCTATCGTATGCCCATTTCTTTTGGTTTTGTTGCTGTTGTCGTTGTTATAAATAACCATTAACTTGGTGGCTAAACACAACACATGCCTGTTACTTTCCATGATGAAGGTTAGAACTTGTAATGCCAAGGCTGCCCTCCCAGAGCTGCCCTGTCTTTGGGGTTCAGTCTTAGGAGGAATATGTCTCCTTGCTTTCCACTCACAGAAAGCTATGTAGTTGGCTGCTGGTCACTTCTGAAGCCATTGTCATTGTCTCCCTGTTTCCATCTTCACCCTCCTTCACTGATGTCCTCAGCTCCTTTTTTCTTTCATAAAGACAATTTTATTGGACCCACTCTGATAGTTCAGGCTAACCACTTATCACAAGATCCTTAACCACATCTGCACAGGCTTTTTTGTCATGAACTAACACAGTCACATATTCTGGAGGTGAAGATGTAGAGATCTCTGTGTTTTCTTCTTGGCTAATATACACCTTAGCCTCTTTGACCTCTCTTTATCTCCTTGACCTTTCTTCTGGCACCATAGCCTCTGGCTCCCCTAGCACATGGTGGACAGTATAGCCATGTCCCTGGCTAACCTATCAGGCAGCCCATCCCCAGTGCACAGTGCTATCCCAACTCCAACTATGGCCTTCACTCAATCATACTCCTCAAGGAATGCCTTTCTGATCACCCTGTTGGACTGTTCAGTTCCCTCCCCAATCTATATGCTTACTCTTCCTTTCCTCACATTATTGATTATCAGTGTGTATTATATTCACTAAATTTTATGTAAATTTTCTTTATTCCTGAGAACTTTGTACACTTGTACAATAAAACATGATCATGTCCTCCCCACCCCCATTTCCCTTCCAATTTCCCCCAAGTATCCTCCACCATGGGCTATTCTCAACTTCATAGTTTTTGAAGTTTTTCTGCTTGTTTGTTTGTTTATGTTTTTCATAAACTACTAACTCCAGTTATTGTTGCCTATTTGTGAATGGGTATGGAGTCATCCACTGGAACATGGGAAATTGGCCACACATTCAAGAAAGAATGATGCTCCCTCCCCTAGCAGCAGCTACCAACTGAGCACAGCTCTGCAGTAAGGAGTGGACTCTGCAAAGCACCTCCCACAGCTATGCTAGACTGTTAGTGAGACTGTCTTATGGTCTTGTGTAGGTAGCCATAGCTGCTGTGTTCAGGTCAGAAGAGAGCATTTTACAACACTCTTACCAGTCTTCGGGTCTGACGTTCTTCCTTTCCTGTGTTGCTCCTTGAGCCTTAGTGGGGTTGAGATGTCCCATTTAGGACTGAGCACTCACTCTCTTGCTCTCAGGACCTTGGCCAGTTACGCATTTCAGCATTGACTGGTGCCAATCATGAAAAGGCAACTTCTCCTGGGCATAAACCCCAAGGACTTTACAGCTTACTACAGATATGCTTGCATATCCTGTTTGCAGCCTCCCTGTCCAGCTAGGACTTGGAATCAACTTAGGTGTCCATCAACAGATGGATGGATAGAAGAATGTGGTACATATACATCATGGAATGTTACTAGGTTATAAAGAAAAAAAGGAATCACCATATTTGCAGGTAAATGAATGGAACTGGAAAATGCTATACTTAGCAAAGTAACTTGGGCTTAGAAGGATGAACTTCCTCTCACATGTGTGACTACTAGATTAAATCTCTTGCTCTGTGTGTATAACTGGGAGTAGAGTAGAACCCAGACAACTAGAAAGGTACCTTTGGGTGAAGTCCCTTAGGGAATAAAGGATCATAGTTGATAAATAAAACCAAAATAGAGTTTTGGAACACTGGGGTAGAAAGGCTTAGGTAGGGAGGGGCATGGGAGTACAAAGGAAATAGGGAGTTAGAAAGAGGGATGACTCAAAAGAAGGGTTATGGAAAGCCATATGGAAGCCTACTAACTCACAACTCAATTAAAAAAATAGTTGTGGGACTGGCAGGATACAGGTGAAATGAAAGAAGAGAAAGAAGAACCTGGGGCTAAGGGTGAAGTGGAGATGGGGTACAGGAGGCAGTGGGTAGGTTAACTACAACTAAAAGTGCCTTTTAGAAAGTCATGGTTAGTGATCTAACTCATACATGAATATGAATGTCATTATCTTACGCGGGTGAACAATGCTGCTCCCAGAAGACTTAATGAAATCAATGAATGGCATGGAATACTACTCTACAGGTTATTGATAAGGGAAGCCTCAGAAGTATGAAGGGTACTGTCATTTCTCTTGGTAACCCACTATAATGACATGCTGAGACCCTATTGCTAAAGACTCCACACACTATCTATAGAACACAGAAAAATCAGTCTCCAACTGACCAGCTAACTTCCTCCACAGTGGCTGGCCCCATAGTATCAGAAGGTGCTATGAAGTCTTCTGAGAAAAAAGACTTCAGTAATCTTACCCAACACTGTGTCCTGAATGCTATAATATAAATCTACCAGGCAAGATGTTCCTGCTGACGTATTAGTGACACAACTGTTATTGGGTAACTAACCTCACTCTGATTGGACTTGAGGGATATTCCAAAGGAGAGAATTTCATACTTGGTATTATAAGTTCATGGTTGGGGAGATCATAGCCCTAGAGTAAAACCTGCTATTATTTTGCTAAATGGTCACATTGTCAAATCCCTCTAAATATTTTATGCCCGTAGACATGGGCTACTTTCAACCTTGATCATCCACTACATTTTTTTAAATAATACGTATCACTTTTCTTGAATGTAGGCTCCAGCTCCAGAAGGCATAAGAATTTCTCTGTTTTTTCTTCTTTCTCTTTCCTTCTTTTGGCCTTTTCTTTCTTTTATTTCACACACACACACACACACACACACACACACACACACACAGAGAGAGAGAGAGACAGAGACAGAGACAGAGACAGAGACAAAGAGAGGGAGACAGAGACGACAGAGAGAGAGGGAGAGAGACAGAGACAGAGCAAATATGCCTTATTATCAAGTGTCTGGTACCATATAGACTTATTAGATACATGCATCCTTTGGTTCAACCTCCTGTACATCAGTCGAATGTTGGTGAAATGGATATAGTTGTGTCATTTATTGGGGAACCTCTAAAGTCAGTTTCTGTAGGTTTTACATCTGGAACCGGTTAGACTCATGATAAAACATTTGCCCTAACTCATGAAAGGGGCCAAAGGTTGATGGATTGTAAATAACCACACCATCAACCCTCCATATTTTGGAGGTTCTCACCCTCACCTCCATAGCCATGTGCTACCAGTTCCTGAGGCTCTGGAGGGCTCTGCAAAACAGGTGTTATAAAGTCCCAGGTTTGCCCTGTATCTGTTATTGTCCACCTGGCTTTCAGCCTCTGCCACTCAGTCCTGGCCCAGTTTTCCAGCCTCAAGTTCAGCTGCTTTGTCCCATTGCTCCACCACCCTTCCCTGGGGGCCTGTGCCTTCACAAATCCTGGCACTGCTTTCCTATGGACACTTCAAGATGGAGTGGAAAAAGGTTGTGACTAACTCATCGTCGTTGTCTTTATTGTATATGACCCAGGAGTGCCTATCTTCCTGGTAATCAGTAATTTCATCTGTTTTATGTTGTCTGCATGATCTTTGGATTAACTTGAATTTTAAGAGAAATTGTGTTTCAAATCACACTCACATTATGACTGGACTCATTTCCATTTATGAACATCACATCCTTGTTAGACATTTCTTTGAGTTTCATGGAGCAGATTTGGAGCCTGTGTGGTAGACAAAGTTCTCCGATTCAGGATACTGAAGTCTTGCATGCCTGAAATCTGTGCAGCCAGTCCATGGTGGGCCTATTTCTCAAACAAGTCTTCTGGCTTCTGACTGTACCATGTGGATGTGGTCTTTCTCTTTGTCATTTTGCTTTCTTTTTTACAAAGACAACAAATTAGGAAAATGTGTTTCTTTTCATAAATGTGACACAGTACAGAAAGCTTGCTGAAAAAAGAATCACATTCCTGAATGCTGATCCTGGGAGCCTCCCCATCCTGGCCCTATGCAGGGAAGATGCTTTGTGAGCAGCAGCCCAGCTGCATCTGTCAGGGTTTGAAGGAGTAGAGCGTGTTGTCAGGGCTGCCCACCACACACGGGGCCCTCCCTATTGATGACTTGAATTGAGCTGGAAGTCGGCCCCTCCACCTCTGCAGTGGAGACTTCTGAAATCTCAGAGAAGGCATCTGCCTCTCTCTGGTCCCCACCATGGTCTCACATCTTTGCTCCCTTAAGGAGATCGGCACATCTGTTTCCCATGACTGTAAGCTAGGAGAAGTTGTCAGGGCCTTTCAATCAGTACAACGGCCTCTAAAAGCTTGCTATATTTTCAGTTTTACTAAATATTTCTATAATTCAAAAATTATGGAAATGGGTCATGTTTCTGTTCTTGGGGAATATATTTAACAGCTGTGTGTGCACCAGATGCAAATGAATATATAGAAATAAATTGTGCATTTTATAGACTATGCTGCATATGAACTGCCTCTCTTCAGACACCTTGGATCTTACTCCTGCCCACACTCCGAAGATGTTGTCGCACCAGGTGACAACTGGTTCTTTGCCAAAAGAAGTGTGTTTTTGCCTATGCACTCTCTGCACAACAGTGCAACTCCCAAACAAGCCAGTGTTTCTTTCTGGGGAAAAGTAACTCATTTAAGGTAATTCTGGAATTAGCAATAGCGTGAAACGGACTGAGTTACTAAATTTCTGTAAGTCTGGTTTCAACAGCTACAAATGGAGATACCTACTGGACAGTGATTACCAAAAATTAAATGTGGTTCGGACAGGTTCCTGACAGATAACAGGTCAGTAGCTGTGGGTGGATGTTTGCCATCCTTTGAAATGTCAACCTCTGAATCAGCAGCTGGAAGGGTGTCTTTGTGCCCAGGGACTACTACTACAGACATAAGATGTGAATATGTGCACACAATCCAACAGGCAAAGGTAACTGCAGAACTCCAAGTGATGTAGCAGTGACTTCCAGGGTCTTCTTGGACATGGGATGAGGTCTGGTGTCTCCCAGCAGCATGCCTGATACCCAGAAAGCACCCACAATAAATGTGTCCACATTTTCACAGCAGTTCTGTAAAATGGAAGGTTTTCAATTTTTTCATTTTTTAGATGAAGATACTGAGGTTTAAGAGATGACTAAGGTAAATTCTCCAGGGTCATTTGTCATGAACAGGCAAACTGATGGGGATAGGCTAGGTGGTACAGCACTTCCCTCATATGCAAAGGAACCCTAGGATGTATCCTTGGGTCTGAAAAGGAAAGAAAGAAAGGAAGGAAGGAAGGAAGGAAGGAAGGAAGGAAGGAAGGAAGGAAAGGAAGGAGGGAGGGAGGGAGAGAGGGAGGGAGGGAGGGAGGAAGGAAGGAAGGAAGGAAGGGAGAAGGGAGGGAGGGAGGGAGGAAGGAAGGAAGGAAGGGAAGGAGGGAGGGAGGGAGGGAGGGAGGAAGGAAGGAAGGAGGGAGAGAGGGAGGGAGGAAGGAAGGAAGGAAGGAAGGAGGGAGGGAGGGAAGGAAGGGAGGGAGGGAGGGAGAGAGGGAGGGAAGAAGGAAGGAAGGAAGGAGGGAGGGAGGGAAGAGAGGGAGGGAGGAAGGAAGGAAGGAAGGAGGGAGGGAGGGAAGAGAGGGAGGGAGGAAGGAAGGAAGGAAGGAAGAAAGGAAGGAGGGAAGAAGGGAGGGAAGGAAGGAAGGAAGGAAGGAAGGAAGGAAGGAAGGAAGGAAGGAAATAAAAAATAAAGGGGAGGGAGAGGGAGAAAGAAGCTGAGGAAGAACAGAGGGGAAGGTAGGAAGAGTGAGGAGAGAAATGGAGAGGAGAAGAGGGGAGGAGAGGAGAAGGAGAGGGAAGAAAGGAAAGGGAGGAGGAGGGAAGAAGAGGGAGGGGAAGAGAACAGGAAGGGAAAGGAAAGGCAAACTGAGTAGATCCTTCAAAGACTTGAGCTCTGTCCACACAGATGCACCCAGCCCTGATAAAAAGGTATTTTTTCCACACAACACTGTCACTTTCATTTTTGATGATGTACTACCAAGCTGTCTTCTAGTGATCCATACACTTCTAAGCCCCAACCGTATCTCTTCTGTCTGCCTCCTTTTAATTCTTGACAGATGACACTAATGCAGAGTGGGTTGCTTGGGACACTGAGAGCAGAAGTGAGTCCCTCACATTCCAGACACAGAGACACCCTTCCTACCAAACTGTATCTTGTCAGACCTGAGCGATTATTTTCTCTCTCATGCCTATGAGACCACAAGTCCCTTGGCTTCTGAAGGCTTCGATTGTGTTCTCTGGTCACCCGCTCCTTCTTTACATTAAGCAGCTTCGTTTCAGGCCTGAGAACTTGTCAGTTTCCAGAGGGAAGAGCCACCATTTCAGATCCTTAAATTCGAAACAGAGAGAACATGTTCTCTTCCATCCACCAGGAAGAATGCCTCCTCACCCAGCCTTGCTTTCTTGTGCTTCATCTCTGCTCTTTGTCTGAACACATTTGACAGAAAAATTATTTGGATATGTCATGTGCCTGCCATCTCAGGCCAACAAACTGACGGTTTAATGAAAAATGACAAGGCAGCCCAGGAATCTCATACGGGGACCTACCTCACTCCACAGTTTCAGAGAAACAGCATCTCATCAGGGAATTTTAAGGAACTCTTTGGCATTGCCTTCATTTCCTAGTCATTGATTTCACAGTGAAGATGTAGTCATGGACAAGAGACAGTATCAGGAAATATTCTGTGGTCCCAGAAAGATGAGACTTTTCCCACCAGTGGGAATCTTCCCATTGTCTCCATTGCAGACAGCTCTCTCCCTCCCCAACTTCCCCACTCCCTACCGTGTGTATGTGTGTGTGTGTGTTGAGCCCCTTCCCTTTTTTGCCCTCTTCATCTCTTCATAAAAGTTATCAGAAGCAATACTGAGAGTGAACTGATTCCACTTTAGAATCATTTGCTTGCCAAGTGAAATTGCCCAATGCCCTTTGATGGTTGGGCTTGAGGTTGTTGATGATGGGAAAACAGACTGATGTGATCACTCCGTGTGGCATCAAAAAACATACAGATTCCTTAATGTTTCTTACCATCTTTAAACAAGCTAGGATCATCTGGAAAAGAATGAACCACCATTGAAAAAGTTCCCTCATATTCTTTTTCTTTTTAAAAACTTCTTTGTAAGATGAATTACTAAACAGTCTTATTAATTAGAAAACCCAGAGCCATATATTAGGGTGAAAACTGAGAGATCAGAGGAACAGAACAAGTCACAGCCACAAGTTCTTACCCATGAAAATCCTCAGCCAAAGAGAGGGCTACTTCCTGTATACTCAAGCCTATATCCTTTCTGTGCCTTGCCATCTTACTTCCTCTCTGCCCAGCTATATCACTTCCTCTTTCTGTCAAGCTCTATCAATTCCTGTCTGTCTGTACAGACCTACAGACCTACATGGTTAGTGCTGGGATTAAAGGTGGGTGCCACCATGCCTGGCTCTGTTCCCATTTTAGCCTTGAACTCAGACATCCAGATGGATCTCTGCATCCCAAATGATAGGACTAAAGGTGTGTGCTACCATTGTCTGACTTCTATGTTTAATATAGTGGCTGGCTTTTTCCTGTGATCTTCAGATAAGCTTTATTGGAGTGCACAAATAAAATATCACCACACTTCTTCTATTTTTCTTTTATTGAAAATAGATTTTTCACACAATATATTCAGATTAAGGTTTTTTCCTCCCCCACCTCCCTTCCCATCTGTCTCTTGTTAGAAAAAAAAACCAGATACCTAAAGAATAACAATAAAATAAAATAAAATAAAAAACACACAAACAAGAATAGGGGAAAACAAACAGAAGAAAAAGAGCAAAAGAAAAAGCATGAAAAACACATATAGTTGCAGAGACACACATCTTTGTACACATAACAATCTCATAAAAACATGAAACTGGAAGCCATAATATATGTATAACGTATCCGTGAGGTTAGAAAAATGTCCTGACAAAACAGGGTGATGTTTCTTGATTAATGACTGATGGAGGAGTGCCCAGCTTACAGGGGGCAATGGCACCCCTGGGTTGGTGGTCCTGGGTTCTATAAGAAAGCAGGCTGAAAAAACCAGGAGGAACAAGCCTGTAAGCAGCATCTCTCCATGGTCTCTGCTTCAGATCTTACCTGTAGGTTCCTGACTTCAGTTCCTGATCCGATGTCCCTCAGTGATGGGCTGTAAGCTGTAAGGAGAAATAAGCCCTATCCTCCCCAAGTTACTTTAGTCATAGCCTCTATCACAGCAAGAGATGACAAATTAAGATGCTTACTTATGAAGCAGGATTTCTAGTAGATGTTTTTCTGTAACTGTAGGGTGCTTGAAGCATTTGGTTAATACTCTTAAGGCCAGTTAGGTGATGATTTTGGGATGTATGCCAGACTAAGTATAATCAATGCAATTTCAACTTAGCAATTATCTTCAGCTTACAGGGTTTATGGGGATGTAACTCAGCCATATGTTAAAAAGCATCTTTAATTACAGTACAATGGGTGTGGTTTATGCCATTATGTGAGTCCAGTCAGGTCATTTGACTTTTCTGGGCCGAGGTTTCTTCATGGCAGGAGGTGGAAAAGCACTGAGGAGTTTCATACTTAGTGAGTTCAAGCTTCACCACCACCACCACCACAGCAGGGTAGATTTGAGCTGAGCTCTGATAACAGCTAAGAAGACACTGTTCCAGCATCTTTCCTCAGAAATGATGTAGTTTATAGAGAAAGACTATACTGAACTAGAAATGGCAACTGAAAAGGTAAGAAAACAAAGAAGACTCAAATACAGGACTGTAGTAGCCAGAGGTCAATGACACCACAAGAAAATTCATAGAATCAACTAACCTGGGCTCATAGGGGCTCATAGAGACTGAACCAACAACCAGGAAGCCTGCATGGGACAGACATAGGCACTCTGCACATATGTTACAATGGTGTAGCTTGGTCCTCTTGTGGGACTCTGAACAGTGGAAACAGGGGCTGTTTCTGACTCTTTCACTGGATTTTGGCATCTTCTCCTCATGCTGGGTCACCTGGCCCAGCCATAATACATGGGAAGCCGCTTAGTTTTACTGCAACTTGATATGCCATGTTTTGTTGATACTCAAGGGAGACTTGCCCTCTCCTAAACAGAAACATAGGAGAAGTGTAATGGGGAGTAGGAACAAAGGGGGATGGGGGGATGGGAGGAGAGGAGGGAGGGGAAACTGTGACCAGGTATAAAACAAATAAGTGAATTTAAAAATCATCAACTGTTTATCTGACAGAATCTATAATTATACAGAAGACAAGCCTCCAAGGCATGCCTGGGAGAAATGATCTAGATTAGGCTTGCCTCTAGTCATGCCTGTGATGAATCAGCTACATTAGGTTAACTGAAGAGGGAAGTCTCACCTTCCCTATGGGCAGCATCCTTGCATGGCCGGCAATTCTGGACTGAAGGGAAAGGAGAAGGCAAGCTGCACACTAGCACTCATCCCCCTCTGGTTATAATGTACCCAGATGCCTCGTCATCTGCTGCAATGTTTTCCTTACCAGGTTAGATTGTACCCTCAGGTTGTGAGCCAAAACAAACTCTTCCTTCAAAAAACAAAAGGATTTGAGGTAAAATACTAAAGATGCATGATGTAGTAGAAATAAGATTTGAGCTTATATTGTCCTGCTGAATTAAATGTTATATTTCTAGGTCCCTATAATACTTGGGTCACCAAACTTTATGTCCTAACATCATCCTGGGAAAATGATTAAAGAATTAATATCAAAAGTAAGACAGTTATCCTTTATAAGCTGTAAAGACAGAGTGAGATGTAGTACCAAGGAGATTGGAGGAAAAGTAACAGAGCTAGAGGAAACCTAGGAGAAGTGGAGAGTAGGCAGATGGAAATCAAGCTTGGTGTGATGATCAGGAAGGTCCAGACTCATGCCAGACATTTGGACAGAATAGAAGTGATAATCTAGTATGATTTGATTATGTTAAGTGCTGAGGAGATAAGGAGGTTAGCAGAGAGCAACAGGAGAAGCAGTCATGAATTCAGATTTCAATCTTAGCTACACCATGGCTTGCCACTTGGTGATCTCAGAACATATTCAAACCCTTTCATCTTAGCATTCAGATGAAATAGTGATGATGATACTATAGTAATAATGTCCTTCACTGAGGAGATGCAAAGATTAAAAATATCAGAATTAACTATATGCCAGAGATATTGCTTGGCATATAGAAGACTAATAAGAATGACTATATGTTCTAAGGCCCACACTTAGTGCTGTGCATACAGTTCTTAACTATTATTAATGCAAGTTTGGGTTCTTCATTTTCTAGCATATGACAACCAGGCTCAGGTTTTTGAACACTTGTTCCCTGGTTGGTGGCACTGTTTGGTGAGGGGGCGCAGCCCTGTGTCACTGGGGATGGGTTTTGAAGCTCATAGACTCTTCCTACTTCCAGTTTGCTCTTTCTGCCCCATGCTTGCCTTTGAAGATGTGAGCTCTCAGCTGCCTGCACCATGCCTGCTGCTTACTGCCATGCCTCCTCGCCATGACGGACTCCTGTCTCTCTCCAACCATAAACCCAAATAAACTATTGATTCCAGAAAGAAAAAGTTCACTTAAAGTGGGAAGGGATTGCATATATTATCTGTGCATCTCCTCATTCTACAGAGATAGGCCCTCAAGTCCAGAGAGGCAAGGGAATTGTACCCACAGAATTTTGATGATAGTCCCCAATACTTCTCATACATGGATCTGACCTGATGGTTTCTCCCCATGGTATAAGTTAGAGTGTTCAGCTCCTGAACTATTGTTTCATTAACTTTTTAACAAATGAAATCTTTGGAACAGAATGACAAATGAATCCCAACACTCAGCTCTGAGATGGAAGCTTCTTGTGTGTGCAGAGGGAGACATGAGAAGGAGGGACAACTGGACACTTTGATCAGAGAAATAGCTCTGATGCAGACAGTATCACGCTTAAGACAGGTCTTCGAAAATAATCTGCTCATCCTAGAAAGTATTCTGCCTTTACTAGAATTTTCTCATCTACATGGAGCATTCTTCCCTTGAAGTTCAAGGGTAGGGAACTTGTCTTATATCATGTTATTTAATAAATATTTCTCTTTTTGCAAGCAAAATTAGTAAGGTCAGACATGAATCCACCAATCATTCCAGATGCTGACCTAACCTAGTTCTGTCTTCTGCTCTGAGTGTGTCCAAAGTTTACAATGTTATCATACATCAACATAACTGGCTTCAAGTACATTTTATACATAATTAAGTTGTTAGTTTATATAACCAGTGGGTGCATTGCTCTCCAGGATTGCTTATTTTAAAATGAATTAAAAGCCAGCAGATAACTGTATAAGCAAAACAGCAACATACCTACAAAGTAGACCTGTCACAGGGCACATGGCAGCACCAACATTGCCTGGAGCCGTTGGTTAAATAATCCAACTGTCCCACATTGACAGGCAATAAAGAAAAGGAAAGTTCTACCGTGTTTGCTGAAAGAAAAACATCAAGCCCACAGCCAAGACCACGAGGAAGCTAGAAAGTGAAGTGTGTTAATTGCTCTAGCAACTAACCCTGCTTCTCCTGTGGTGTTGGAGGGGAGCCAAATTGCCAGCTAAATAAATCATGAACAACATACTTTAGTCATGTAAACTTTTAGACTGCACAATTATCTAAGAAAATATTTGTGAAGATAAAGACTCAATCCTTCATTGTTTTAGTAGATGGATGTGAGTTTTTAATTCTAATCCTGTTGGTATACCATTTTAATAAATGACTGAATTTATCTAAGTACCTAGCTTTAAAAATGTGGTTACGTGTATTTTGAAAACCAAGCCAAGAAATACAAGACCCATAAAATCCCGCAGCATATTAAATGACGGTTCCTTCTTCCTTAATCCACCACCACAAATATCAATTAAATGTAATTATATTAAATAGGTTCCCCTGAGAGCAAATAAAGATTTGCCAGAACACAAATTGCTACCCAGGTGAACAATATATAATTTTCTTGAGTACACAGACAAATGCAGATGGTATACTCCCAACTGTAATGCAACAAATGTGTGCTGACTGTAAAATATACATTTTTTTTCCTTAGCTACCAAAGTGGCGGAGGGCCAAGGATTACAAATAAACTATGTGAGTATGTGAGTTTGTTCTTCTCCTTTCTCAGAGGAGAGGATAAATACTGCATTTCATATTAATAACTGCTCATCAAAGGGCTATTAACCTGAGGCAATACCAAATAAATGGACTCTCCTAGAAGCAAATGTCAGAAATGAAGTTGGAGGCTGAGCAGGGAGAAGGGGAGAACACCTTATATAAGCAACTTTCAAAAAATTAAAAGCAAATGTTTTACTGAGTTTACTGGGAGGAGAAGAACTGAATCCTTGCACAGGGAGGTAAAAGGAGTTTGGTGAAACGGAGTTTGTTAACTGTTTAAAGAACTAGCTAGTCTACCATCTTGAAGTGATGTCACAGATTCAGAGAGATGAACCCCACTCCCATTATGTCACTGAGCAGGTCTAACATTGAGTTCAAAGACCTCGGGGGAAAGCTGAAGAAAGCGATGTTTTCTCAGGAAAGTCTGTGAGCCTGGGCCTTCTGATGCGTGGGAGGGCCTTGTTAGCTTTCCTTCTCCCTTTTCCTGTTCTTGTCATTACATGAGATGTAAGATATGAATTTCATTTGTCAGATGTTTCTGAGATGGAAATTTAATTCACTCTTAGTGTGATATGGAAAGCCTTGAAAAATAATCAATTTAAGATTGAATGTGCTGATATGTCCGTATTTTTAGTCTTTGCCCTTTCTAAAGTCATCAAAATAATTATCTAAAAACAGAATCTTGGAAACAGAGACATTTTTCTTTTCTTATTGCTCCCACCCTTCAGATTGGAATCTCTCTGCTCCCCTACCCCCAATACTGGCTTTGACAGGAAGAATATTTCAGTTTCAGATCTGGGAAGCAAGAATGTGAGCAAAGGGGAAGATTTTGAATCTCCTTAACCCCCCCTCCCCCAGTGTCCTTGGCTAGAAAATGACAGGATCAACCACTAAGAATCATCCTGTTGGTGATTCTATTGCTCATTAAAGACCTCAAACTCTGGTACTCAAGGCATAACTCATCTATGGCATCAATGCTGCTGTGTGCTTAGCATCCATGATAACCCACCCTAGGTCCTGGGTTCATGGAGAGTTCTGGAATGAAGTAACTAGATACTTGGCTCAGGAGCTCACCTTACAGGGATGCTTGGAAAGCCCCCACACAGCTGAGTATCAATGATTCAATGCAGCTAATGCTTGGGGAGAGGAAGTACCACCTCCAAAAGTATGAGCATGGGAATTCTCTTGGTGTGTTCTCTCTCTCTCTCTCTCTCTCTCTCTCTCTCTCTCTCTCTCTCTCTCTCTGTCTTGTCTTGCTTAGGAGGTTTGATGATTTTCATGTCTTTGTTCTTTAGTCTGGTGGACTTGTGGGCAGGGAGTGTCTGCCCAGGATGGCCTTCCATTCTTCCTTGCTACCCTGTCTTTCCTATCTTCCTCCCTCCCTCCAGTCCTTCCTGCCATCTTCTTGTAGAGGACCTCAGAAGGATGTATCCTATTCCTCACTCCATGGAACTTTATCTGTTCTGATCTAAAGAAGGCTGAGAGTTCTTTTGTTGGCAGTGGTGGTTGGTGACACCTGTCTCTCCTTCTCTCCTGCTCTACCTACCAGAAGGCAATCATTCTGTTTAATAGTTTGTCTTGTTTATGTGAATCCCCAGGAAATTTATAAATTACTTATTTACAGGAGCCTTCTCATTTACCCGAGTTCCGTTGTGTACAACAATATGTTCTGTTAGATGCTATGTTAGTGTCTTTTATCATGTTCGCTCAGCATCACATTTGCAGCAGCTCACAGGTTGCTGTTCCCAGATCCACAGTTCTTCATGGCTTGGAGCTGCCCCCTGCCATCTGGATGGTTACTGAATGTGAGTGCCACTATCAACCTTGCACTACAAATAGCACTACAGTGAGAATCCTTGAAATCCTTGGATGGGTCTCTTTATGGCCACTTGGGAGAACTTACTTGGGAGATGTGCTCAGTTAGTACAATAGTACATCCATGTTGCTCTCCAGGACATTTCCAAATGACACTCCCACCTGTGGTACACTGGGGTTCCTCTAGCTTCTTCCACTGTGGCATCTGGTTTGTGAGGGTGATGTACATAAGAACAAGTACCATATTTTTAAACACAGAAGGAACTTTACACTCTCTAGCCCATAGCTTCCAAAATTTTTTCCAAGTTTCAAAAATGAACGATGTTGTACATTTCTGTATATGGCAGAGATTTTTTTTTAGAAAGAATGTGATAATATTGCCATTAAACTGTAGTAGTAATGGAGTAAAATTTGAACTATTGGGCTAATTATTCCCCAGCATGCCAGACTAGGAAGAATGAAACAGTGGTTATAGTGTCTGGGTCAATTGGGAGGTCCAGTGAGGAGATGGCTTTGTGCAGCACCCTTCTTATCCCTTAGACCTTCACCTACTTTCTTCCTCCAAGCTCTGCCTGCCCCTCCTTTGCAGAAATGCCTGGAAAGTTCCCCTCATCACAGCTGTGCTTCCCACAGGCTAGAACTTCTCGAAGGCTCTCCTCTCTCACCTGGACTCCTTGGAGCTCCATGAAGGCACTACCCTCCGCCTGCTTGTCTTGGCTGAGTGAATCCCAAGGCTGAAGGACATTTTATTCATTTACCCAATGTTGGTTAAGTAAATTAATTCACAAATACATGAAGTTAGGATTGCCACAGGCTAACTCATCTAGACCTTGCCCTGAGGTAAGAAGGAGATGAGAGAATAGATTCCACCCCTTTCTCTCCCTGTCCTCTCTGAGCTTTTCCATCAACGTGGCCATCTTTAATTTTGCCACATTCCAGACAGAAGGACAGGGCAACCCTTTAACTTGATTTATATCAGTTGGTTGCCCCTTTCCCACTAGGATGGGAGAGCTGGAAAGAGCTCTCACTCCCTGAGAAAGCTTTGCACCCCAGGGAAGGAGTGAAAAGACCTAGCAGAGAGGAGCCCAAGTCAGTATGCATGAGAGTGTTTCTGCAGGGCAGCTGGCCTAAGTACACACACACCTTCCTTCCCGGCCCTTCTCTTCCCCTCTGGGCTTTATCCTTCATGACAGTCTAATGAAGGACTGGCTTGGGAGTGGAGGTCCCCTGATTACACACAGATCTATACGTGCGCATACCAAAGAGAAAACGCATATAATCATATTAAGGCAGTTTGTTTTCATATCTATATAGTTTATAGTGATATAAAGTTGACAGTTTCTAGGCATAGCTTTCCCTAAATAAGCCCTCCATGTTTTTCCTGGATGTGAAAGACAGTTTTCACAGCCAGGAAAGAGCAGTTGAGAAATTCTTGGGAACTAAGTGGTGCTCCAGGCCATCTTCCTTGCTTAGCAATCAATGAATAACTCATCAAAAAGTGTGATTCCCCCTAATTCAAATCAGCAAGGGAGTCTTGGGAATCAAAGCCACGCAGACCAAACTATTTGGACCACAGAGCTTAGACATCTGATAGCTCCAGCCTAAGTCAGTTGCTTTCCAAATGTGGCGGCGCAATTGCTCACACTGCGGAGTCTGCTCAGTGTTTGTTCTGAAGCTCACACTTCCCGGCGTCAAGCCTGTGTTCACACAGATTTGCAGTGGACACTGGCACAACACCAAGTTAGGGGCCCTGACAGACCGTTCATCTGAAGATTCTTTTCAAACAAGCGAACATTTGTGCTCAATGTATGCTCACTAAGGACAACATCTCCGCCCTTAGCTGTTATCACATTGAGGTTCATCCTCAGTTTGATGTAAGTTTTTTTAAGTGGAGTCAGCTCCTTGGGTTGAGCACAGTGGTCCGAACCTGGCTGCGATTCTGCCTCACCTCTGACATTCAAAATCCCCCCCCCCCCCCCCCCGACTCCTCTCATGATTTCACCTTCCCAAACCTTTGAGTTTCTTAGAAGAAAGGAGATAATTTAAGGGCAAAATCAGCAAAGGACTCTTCCAAATCAAATGATCTCTATTTTCAATAAACTATTTCAAAAAGTAAGTTATTTGTCTTAAAAAAAATTAGACAACTCGGGAGGCACAGGTAAGAGGATCTCTGTGAGTTCGAGGCCAGCCTGGTCTACAGAGTGAGTTCCAGGGCAGCCAGGGCTACACAGAGAAACCCTGTCTTGAAAAACAAAAAAACAAGCAACATCAGCAACAACAAAAATTAGACAAATGCTGGACTGTGGTGGCGCATGCCTTCAATCCCAGGGAAACCATGTCCTGGAAAAGAAAATTATACAAGCATATTTTAGAAGCCCTCCATCCTTGTGGACTGAAATATAGTTTTGTATTTCCATACCATGGAGTTTTCTCCAAGTGACCTGAGCCAGTGGGGAATCCTGCTAACAATGAGTGGTGTGGAATCCTTAGTTCATGGTACATGGGTGTGCCAATCCCAGGCACGGGCTCCTTGGAGAACAAAAGGATGGACAGTCTGGGCTGAGGGGCATGGCTCCCTGGAATGAATCATAGAATTTGTCCTCTAATCCTAGACGATCATATTTACATATGGAAACACATCCTTTGAGTCAGGGTGTAAGCGATGTTTTAAACTGCTTCTGGAACAAAGCAGTGAAACATTACAGTAGCCGTAAAGGGGAGGCCTGGTGACCCCAGAAGTTCACTCTAAAAGTAGTAGCTAACAAAAATTAAGCACTTACTATTATCCCGAACCATTGTATACATTACCCCTCATGTAATATTACCACTGTCCCATTTTACTGATGAGGAACTTGAGGCACAGAACAGCTGAATAATTTACTCCAAGTCACACAGTTTGGCTAAGGCTACTTGGTTCTGGATTTTCCAAATAAGAACCTTCTGGGTTTTCTCCCAGTACTGCTTTCTCTCTTCTGGGCCTGGTTTAGAAATAGCTTCAGGAAGCAGAATCCTGTATTTGAGTCTGCTCATAGAAATGAGCTTTGTCCTATGGTCCACCTGGGAATCCAGCACCAGGTAGAACTCCATGGGCCGTGCAACACAAGCAGAACGTGAGCCCCTGCCTACAGGGTCTTACCACCAAGGAAGAAAGGGCAGTGGCAGAGCTGTATGCTCCTATCAGGCTGGCTCTACTCCTGGAGACAGGCAGAGGAGAGTCTGTGAGAGCCCACAAGGCCCAGTGTGAGTCAGTGGCCTCCTGGTCCTCTCTCCAGGCCTGGGGACCTGACAGTGGACAGGGCAGGCTGTGGGAATGGCTCAGCTTTCACTCCCACCTAGACTAGTTCACACCTACTACCCCGAGAGGCTGCTTGGAAGAACCATTGCCATGCAGAATGGCCCCCTCTCGGCAATGTGTGGGGTGAAAGCAAAGAGAGAGGTCAGGAGACTTAGCCCAGCTTCAGTGAGAACAGCCCGCTATAGCCTACAGCCACAAAGCCTCAGAGTAGGAAGGCATCATCGCTGCCACCAGGAGGGAGTGTTTTGCCCTGCTGAGGAGGACAGCACCGCGGCTACTACTGTGGCCATTTCTCTATTATTCCAGGAAGCCTCTGCCCTGGATCCTGGCCTTACTTCACAAGAGGCCACATCACCAACCTCCCGGGATGTCTGCAGAGCACTCCTTGACCAGGAAAGAGGGGTGTTTACTGCCTTAGCTCCTCCTCGCTCCGGCCTCTCTTAAAAGCAAATCTGAGTTTGCTTCCAGAATTTGGTCCTTCCCTCTTTTCCTTCCTTCTTTTCCTTCCTTCCTTCCCTCCTTCCTTCTCTCCTTCCTTCCTTTTTTTTTTTTTGTTTTGTTTTTTGTTTGTTTGTTTGTTTGTTTGACATAGGCTCTCACTCTATAGCCTGTTTTGTTCTGGCCTGGAACTCACTATGATGACTATTGATGTATTGACTCTGCAGAAAAAAAAATGTTCTTTATGAGTTTAAAATATAAAAATGCAGGTCAGGCCTTAAATCACTTCATCTCCCTTCACTACACACTCCTTGTTTCATTGTTTTAAATCATTATATGAGTATGTATGGTGTGTGATTGTGTGCCTGTGTGTGTATGTGTGCACACAAGTGTGCATGTGAGTGTACACATGTGTGTAAGTGTGCATCCATGTGTATAAGCATGTCTGTGAATGCTGGCATGCCTACTTGCAGGACAGAGGACAACCTCAGTGTGAGCCTTTGCCTTCCACCTTTCTTGAGACATAGCCTGTGGCAAGAATCTTAAAGAGTTCTTATTAATGAACTCAAACCCGAGGCCAGTTATTGGGGTGATTGCTGGAAGATCAGAGAAGCAGAACAAGCCACGGCTATCTCACCTTGCTAGTTCCTCAGGTGATCCTTTTTCCTCAGGCTGGAAGCTTCTGAGTCCTCATCCCAATGGCTCTCAGCTGAACTGTGCTGCTCCAAAGCCTGAATACTTCTCCAGTTATGCTTATGAAACAAGCCCTGCAATAGCCTCTTTGCTGTTTTACTGTTGTGCACATCAGGCTAGCTGGCCCACAGGACGTCGCCTGTCTCTGTCTCAGATCTCACAGCAGAAACGCTGAGATTACAGGACTGTGTGTGACAGGGTCTGCATTTACACGGGTTCTGGGTAGGCCTCATGCTTGTCCACAAAGTGCTCTGTTCTCAAAGCCATCTCCCTGGTCCCCATTCTCATCTACATTGGGTTAGTTGCTTCCTCTCTCGGGAGGAACATTTACTATGTGTTTACTGCATACTCCTATCTGGGGGCCAAACAGCATTCTCTTGAATAACCAAAACTCATGTAAGACTAACATGATGTTGAATAAAAATGGCTCTATGAACACTTGGGATCCCACCACCCCCTCGTTCTCCAGGTTGGTTCCTGGTAAATACACAAGCTTGCCAGTGCTCTTTAAATTACATGCCTGAGCTGGAATGAAGCATTCTGATTCATCGTTTCAATCCATAGAGGCGTGTGGACTCCAAAGAGGCACACCAGAGCTGATGGTTGCTTTATGGTGAACAGTGTGACTACACACAGCCACCTATGATGCCAGTGAGTGGCCACACAGGTGGAGAAGGATGCACGTATTTTCCCAAAGAAAGTATAATTTCCTACTCTGACTACAATGCACCCATATTAAATGTCCCTCCATTTTTTTCCAATTAAAAACAACTTCATCTTTTGCATGAGATGTTGCTGAGCATGTTGACGGGTCTTCATCCCACGGTCACTTCCAGTCAGGAAGTCATTCGATTTGGTATGAATGGGGTTAAGGAGGCGTCATCTGTCTTTCGTTCATTGTTTTCTTTTGTCACACCTTCTCTGCAGCCATAAAATAATAAATTATCATTGGACATCATGTTGGAATTAGACATGACTAAGGCAGCTTAGTGTCATCTCTACTGCACCAGGTCCACAAGCCAGAATAAGGTTCCTGCCACCATTCAAGGATGTTCTGAGATCCAAGCCCCTACCTCCAAGCCTCACCTCTTGTTTCCCTCTGCAGATCTTCCAGAAGAGTCTTAAGAAAGGGGAGACACTCTTCAGTTGGCTGGCTAAATAGAGCGGAAACGCAAGTACTACATGCATGATGCGGCATTTTGTGTGTGTCTTCCTACTGACTACATTTAATGACCTATGTAATTCCCATTTAGTGTTTTCAATCTCTGTAATGAGGTTTGATGGAGATTAAGACTCCATTGTATTACCAGCCTCAAGCAGTTCATGTCAACAAGAATTTAATAAACACTATTTGGTGAATGACAAATGTTTAGCAATTTGGGTAGGGGTGAACAAAAGTTTTTTTTGTTTTGTTTTTTTGTTTTTGTTTTTGTTTTTTGTTTTTGTTTTACTGACATTAAAAAAAGCAGCCACCCCACAGATGGGCAACATTGCTGTTCTGTCTAAGCAGATATTTGGCCTCACCATCTCACATCTTTTACAAATACTCTGGAAGGTTCCATCTGATGCCCCGAGAATGCTCATAGTCTTGTGAGGAGGCTTAGAGAGGGCCTGATTCAAGTGTTTCCTCCTCTACAAATGTTAAAGTGAGCAAAGCCAGTGTGGTAGTCCACACTTATGTAGTAAAAATAGAAGGAGCTTGGGGATGTAGCTAAGCAGCCAATGTCTGACATATGTAAGGCCTTGGATTCAATACCTAGTACCCCAGTACTGCTGGATGCAGCGTGTGTGTGTGTGTGTGTGTGTGTGTGTGTGTGTGTGTGTGTGTGTAGTAGGAATCTTAAAAGGTACTTGTTAATAAATCTCAAACCTGAAGCCAGTTATTGGGGTGATTGCTGGAAGATCAGAGAAGCAGAACAAGCCACAGCTATCTCACCTTGCTAGTTCCTCAGGTGATCCTGTTTCCTCAGGCTGGAAGCTTCTGAGTCCTCCTCCACATGAATCTCAGCTGAACTGTGTTCCTCCAAAGCCTGAATGCTTAACTAAAGAAATGCTTTACTAACTACATGCTTTTACTTCTCTTTAGTTCCTGGTCCTCATGCCTTATATACCTTTTTCTTTCTGCCCCCATTCCCTGGGATTAAAGGCGTGGGTCACCATACTTAGCTGTTTCTAAAGTGGCCTTGAACTCAGAGATCTGGCTAGCTCTGCCTCCCAAGTGCTGGGATTAAAGGTGTGTACCACCACCACCCAGCTTCTGTTATGGCTTACTCTTCCCATTTTCTAGCCACCATTTCTGGCTCTGTTCTAATGGCTGTCTGTTCTCTGACCCCAGATATGTTTATTTTGGGGAACACACAATATTTCAGGGAACACAATGCCCACCACATGTGTGTGTGTGTGTGTGTGTGTGTGTTTGTGTGTGTGTGTGTGTGTGTGTGTGTGTGTCTGTGTGTCTGTGTGTGTCTGTGTGTGTCTGTGTCTGTGTCTGTGTCTGTGTATGTGTGTAGGGGATGGCTGTTAGGTTAAGGATGACTTTAAATATATAGATGCTATAATTGCTTTTTAAATATTCTCCTGGACAAGATTTTCCTGATTTCTTTGTTATGGAGAATTTATTGAAAGGAAAAGGAACCACAGTCCCAAATTTTTCTAGGTGGTTATAAAATAGATATGAGTCTTAAAAAGTTAACCCAAGATCTCTCATTCCTACTCAGGACTAAGAAAACAAACAGGATTTTAATTAATTCCATGTCTCTCGCTGCTAACACATTCTAAGTGTGACATATTTGAGATATACTAAACCAACCAACTCTTCATTTATCTACATTGTTTCACACACTTTTTAGCCTTTGGGTACAGTCAGACTGTGTATAGATTTCTGCTCATTTGAAAAGGAAGTCCATGTAGGCCAGGGCCTCTGCCTTATCTCCAGAACTCAGTGATCCAATATCCCAACTGCTAATTGGAGGGATTCATGAACCTCCTCAGAGTCTCAGGGATGAAGGTGGGTATAGGAAGGGGCACAGAGATGTAACCAAGGCAGTTCCATTTTAATGTGAGCTCATACTAATTATTCAAGATGTTCTTAATATGAAATAGTGCACAAACCCATGGATTAACTCAATGATGGGGTAGGGTTCAAAATCCCCACAGTATGAATTCATTTACTACCTCGGTAAAGTTTATAACTTCATGGTTATGGACACTTTGGTTTGTTTTATAGGAAGGTAATAGCTTTCCTAAGGAGACTTTGTTAAATAATATAATATGATCCCATCTCTCCCAACAGCTTCTCTGGAGTTGTGGCTCCACACACAGAGGAACTGCAATAAAGTTATGATAGTCCCATTTTTAATATTTCAAGGACCAGCCCATACTATTTTTCTCCACATCCTCACCAATACTTCCTTCTCACTTTATACCACCCCTCTGATCACCTCTCAGTGGTAATTACAGTTTTGATTGTATTTGCTGGATGCAACAGCTTGCCATCATGCAAGAGGCGTAGCCTTCTCTCTTCATGGTCCTCCTCCCAGCAGCTGCCAAAACTTTCAGCTTGCCTATCTTCTCGTTTTCACCAAGTTTCTAATAAAATTGTCCTCAGGCTTCCTTCTAAGTCTGTTTCTAAATTATTTTACTAATGAGACCAAAGTTCAAGTTGGAAACTCTAACTTCCCTGGTGACACTTGCAGCTCCTCTTAAATACTCTTTCTATCACTAAATATACAAATGTCTGACAAAGCAGTTTACGGGAGGGAAGGTTTGTTTGGACTGGAAGTGGGACAGTCACAGCTGCAGGAGCTGGAGGCGCTAGTCACACTGCATCCCGGACACAGCAGCCAACTGCTTGTGTTCACACCACTTCCTTCTTTATATGTATCTGGGATCCCAGCCCACAGAATGGTGTCCCCCCACAATAGGCAGGTCTTTCCACTTCAATTAGTAGTACGAAGATAATCCCCCACAGGCATACCCAGAGGCCCTTCTCCCAGGTGAGATTTCTAGATTTCATCAAGTTGACAGTTGAATTAACATCACATGGCTGCCATTAATAAAATAACATACTACCCCTACAAATTTGAGGGATACATGGAAAAACTTTTCAAGGGGGTGGGGGTGGATAAATTCATTACCTCAGTTGTGGGGATGGTATTGTGGCTGTACGCATACATCTGAACTCATCAAATTGCATACATTAAACATGGAATGTTTTGTATACCAGATAAACTCAATAAAGCTTTTTGTAAAGGTGTTTCTTTTCCTGGTAGGAGAATCATGGGACAATATGGGAGATATAGAGGTATTACCTCTGCGGCTGAGGGGGAAGTTGGTAAGTGCTAGGTTAAGGGTAAGAAAACACTGAATGGCTGTCTGTGAGAGGAGTTTGGGGGGGAGAGGGCCTGGAAAGGAACAGGCAGGTGCACACGCACGGGGCAAATGGCCATGAAGTGAGTGTGCACCTCTGAGAGGGGGCGGCAAGCTCTGCAGTGGGAGCAGGCTGTGAAGAAGAAACTGAGAAGGTGGATGAGGAGTGGCAGAAGGAACAGGGCAGGAGATGATAACACTTGACCTGCTTTGAGTCCAAAGCATGACTGCCAGTTGGAAAGAAACAAAACATGAAAACCAGGAGATCACGATGAGCCAAATATAAATTACTTAATAAAAAGGGAGGACCAATAGGAACAATAACAGAAATAAAGAGGGGAAAATGAGAAGCAATGGGGAACATCAAGATTTCAGCCAAGGGGGATGTCATTTGCAGCCACACATCTGGGAGAAGGGAATGTGTCTTTGGAGGAGGATTAAAACAGAAGAAGAAAAAGCTTCAGAGCCCAACTATCACCGAAGCCTCTCATAACTGCCTCATAAATGGCCGTATTAACTTCATGGCACTCAGAGGGCTCAGAACACATTCTTACAACATCCCGGAGCTAAACTCCAAGCACTAACTGCAAGCAGCTTAGCCTCGCAGAGTCCCCACCGCACCCCACCATCTGCTGAGCACCACTTGGCTTGCTCCAAGTAACTCCAAACAGTTCTCACAGAGCCTCAGCCCTGACTCCCTCTCTCAGTGTGTTAGATTTTTGTGAATAGCTTTCTAAGTCGGTGAGGGAAACGTGGAAAAGGCAGATCTTCTAGAGAGACAGAAAAAACACAGTGGAGAAAGCTGAGGAGCATAAGTCACTCCGGGGTATACAGAGTGTGCTCTGCAGATCTGAACTATTAGGTGCCTCTGGAGTCTGACAGCCTGTTCTGGGTAAAAGAAAACAGGCCTTCCTTTGGTTCGTATTCACCATGAACTTTCCACATTCACCAAGACAGACATGGTGAGAATCTGTGGGACGCATGAAGCCGTACAGATTAATGTCCCGTTGAGGTCTGGATTTTTCCATGAGCTTCTGGGGACTCTGTCACAAAATCTGTCACTTTTTCTCTCTCCCCTTTATTCATGATCATAATGATTAATTATTTTATATTTTGCCTTTGCCAATAGATCTTTCTGGTGGTGAAGAAAAATGTAATCTTCAGCCTCTTACGCAGGGCTACCCAGCGCTGCCACTAGCCACTTAACAGAAGGGAAGACATGACCAGAGCCTTGGTCTGCGGCCAGCTGGGGTGGGGAGCTGGGTTCTTTCCTGATAGAAGACGTAGGATCCACCAGAGTTCTTTCCTGGAAAGTGACTGAGTGAGGTGACTTTGGAACGTTCCTCTATAGAAACCCCTCTTTGTGGCTAGACTCTTTCTCCCTCCAATGTAAGAAGCGAGAAAAATAAAAGCAGCCATGACAAAGCAGCCTGCTGAACGGCGCTGGGACGCACTGCAGAGCTGGCAACAGAGAAAAGCGCAATATTCCTCCAGAGGTCACAATCAAGGGTGCCTTTTGTTCTCTGCTTCTCTGATTCTTGGCGGGGGGTGGCGGGGGGAGATGGAAACTAGCATGATGCCCCCTCCCTCAGGCCCTGGCTTCTGTGGCAACAGCCCATCCTCTGGGTCCACACACTGTCCTGATGCTAGCTAGCCCCACCTATTGGCCTAGCCAGCAGGACGCGTGAGTCCTCTCTGAGACTTCCGACCTTGGCTCTGCCTTCGCTGGAGAGCTCACCCATCACTGCTCCTCTTCAGACGCTAGGGTCTCATGCTGTATTCACATCTTCCCTCTCGGAACTCCTTGCACACCCAGAATCCCACCTGAGGACTCAACATTAAATCTGTCCACCTGTGTTCGGCTTAACAAAAACTCACGTGAGGAGTGAGCTGGAAAGCCAGGTAGAGATCTCCCAGCCAAAAGTCGCTTTCCTCTGCAGAGAGCCTATTCTTGAGTTGGACTGATTCAAGCTGGGCAATGGGGGGGGGGGGGATAAACAAAAGCAAATGCCTTCCCACCCGGCTCTCCCAGTTCTACAGCTGAGCCTACAAAGGAGGTGGGCAGCTTTCCTGCCAAAGTTTCCATTCTGCTCACTCTTGGGGTCAAACTGCAGTGCACATCTGGTTTACTTTACCCTTATCAAATAGGGGATTTTTCTCTTTGATACTTCCTGGTGTAAAAATTTGCTTAGGATTCTGAAGAAAAACAGGACAATGGGTGGCATATTCCAGCCAGTATTCTCGGCCTTAGAAGTCTGTTACCTTTGTGTTCATCCATTATTCTCCAGAAATACATAGTTACTAAGCAGCAGCCTTGTGTGCTCGGGTGAGTCCTGGCAGCACATGAATGAACAAAGCTGTCCAACCCCCCAACCCCTCACCCCCACCCCACCCCACCCCTGCCCCGGGGTCTATAGTTACTAAACAAGACGTTTAAAGCAATTAAACAAACATTGTTTCTAAAAGCAACACAAATGAGGGGATTGTGTCATTTGAATTCTACTTTCAATAAGATAATAGAGACTACATACACAGGGGGCTTTCTAAGTTGGGTGGGTAAGGGATGCCTATTTCTACACAACACAGTTACTGCCTGTATTTGTCACATAATTCTGTACCACTAGGGACTCTCACAACACCTATGGGCCAGGTGAAATGCCCCAAGCCAAGATGACATTTTCTTTATCCATCCTAGTGACCACGGGAAATAGTTAGCTCCCACCGTGTGTCACCACTGTTCTGGTGACATGTGAGCTTGTCTGATGGGATAGGCCCTTCCCAGCCCCATACTTTTCATCCTCGTTGCAGGGGAACTAGTCTCAGACGGCTTCACTTTCCACTTGGGTGAGTCACCCAACCAGGGAATGGAGACTATAAGTCACTACTTCCTTCGTCTTTGCAGATAATTTGATACCGAGTACATGGCCCTTTCAAATGTTTCTTCTGTATTTATATCTTGGCAAAGGCAGACGACATTGTTTGAAATTCTTCTATTGTATTGCCAACTTTTTTTTTTTTTCTGGAAAATCAAAGAAAATAAGATGCAGGATGCATCAAGCCACAACTACTTGGCTCTTAAGCTGTAGGGTTTTTCTCATACCCCTCTATCCCATCTCACTGGCTGCTCTCTCTGTCTCTCTGTCTCTGTCTCTGTCTCTCTCTTTCTCTCCCCCCCCCACCCCGCCCCAGCTTCAGCTTCTGGAGACACTCCTTGGAGAGTTTCTCAGGGCATAGAATCTGCCCCCTAGGCTGCTTGAGAACAAGCTAATCCTTTTCCTCTTTCACACCCCCAAAATTAAACATTCCTGGGAAAAATTTTTTTTTTTTCTTCAAGGTGAGACTGACTGGCTTAATCTCTGACAGGTTTTTCACTTGTGTTGACACAAGAGCAGAGAAAAATTAGGTGTTCTGAAATGGGCTCTCTAAAAACACCAGGAAAGGAACCTATTATCTAAACCAGCCCAGAACTCCAGTGTTTGGGGTATGTCCTCCACTCCCCAAATTGCTAGAGCTAATGCCCTTAGGAGCAAGAGGGGACTGTAGGAATTCTAAATGATAAATTAAGTTATGCCCAGTGCAGAATGTAGGGAAAGCCAAGGCAATCATTACAGGCTTGAAAATGTCCCTTAGGTGAATGCACATGAAAAAGAAGTATTTAACCAACGTTCAAGGACAATTACATTCGAATACAAACCACAGCCTTTGAGTCAAAGAGAAACTTGGTTTGAATGTTTCCAACAGAGTAAAATATTGATACTGTATTTATCTGCTTCATGTCAATCATATACCTGAAACATTGCCTCCAAATTAATAGAATGACTCAAATTTATATGGTACTGGATGTGTATCTTCCCAGTCGCTCAGGCGACCTGTGGTGATCAGAAAGAGTGAAGTGGGGAGTTTGGACCACCCTCTAAGAACAGCTGCAAACAACCAGTTGAAGATTGTATCCCACTGACCTTCCGCAGAAAGGCTTGCACCAGCAGAGCAGTCACAGGTTTGGTAATGAACTTTGAACTTGAAGATGATAATTTTATATATATATAATAGGTTTGTTTTTACTGTTTTTATTTACATGTATGTGTGAATTTATGCCACATACATGTAAACACGAAGACCAGCAGAGGGTGTCAGATCCCCTGGAACTGGAGTTAAAAAAACAGTTATGAACTGCCTTGTGAGTGCTGGGAATCAAACCTGGGTCCTCTAGATGAGCAGCCAGTGCTCTTAAAGCTGAGCGATCCCATTGCTCCAGCCCCAGGGTCAGTTCTTTTATAACACACACATGATAAAGGATTTGTTTTTTCAGTGTAGATTTCAGAACACTCAGTAAGTTTACTATCAATAGTAAAGAGCTATAGTAGGGCCCGGGTACCTGAATGGGATTTCTTCTTCCTGTTGATTTTGGAATTTGACAAAACAGTTAATCTAGAGGATTAAATCAATTAGACAGATGTTCTTTACAGACCTAATCCCCCAAATGGCACCACTCTGTGGAATGGTTAAAGGACACACAATTTGTTAGCCAAGTGCACACTTTACAGTTTGCAAACCAAAATGTTTAACTAGAAAGATGAAAAAGTGAGAAATAATGCAATGTCAACCCTGGCGAAAGAAAAAGGGATCCCGTCTAGGAAGATGTAAAAGAGGTCTCCTATATATGATTACCAGGGTGACTCTTGCTAGACTGTATCAGAACCATAAGCCAGTAGAGAACTTCACACAACCCCACACAAAAAAGTAATTCTGTAAGGACATCTGCCCACCGATGCTCTGCTCAGCCATGGACCAAAGCTGCTCTTAAGCATCACAACCAAGAATGGTTATTTCCAAGTATCAGTGCGAATCCTCACCGTTTTCTTTAACACCCATAGTTGACCAGAGCATGACAAAAAAATAGCCATTCTCAAAGTCCTCTTCATTATATATTGCCATGTCATGTATTATTCTTTGGGGAATCTCCTTTTGATTCTTCAAAAATTATTTTTTAGAGATTTATCTATTTTTAACTTATGTACATTGGTGTCTTACTGCATGTACGTCTGCAGGTCATGCCTATGCAGTGCCCTCAAAAGCCAGAAGAAAGTGTCAGACCCTGTGGAATTGGAAATACCATAATCCATTGTGTGTGGAAGATCAATGAGGAGTCTGAACTGCTGACCCATCTCTCCAGCCCCTTGTTGGGATTTTTAAATGCTGACGCACCTAAGCTAGAGTCAATGGATTATGCATAGTCGCCTCACCTGCAACCCAAGAGCAGAGAAAGTACCGAACTGAAAACTGTGAGCGAAGAACATAGCTATGGTAACCACGGGTCCCCGACATTCAGACCCTACTTCACAACACAGTATGGGTCCTAGTCTTCCCTGCTGTGGCTTGAGCCCTTTCACTCCTCAGAGCTATGCTGAAATTTTATCCCTTGTTTTTATATACATGACCTCATTTAAAATAGTGTCTTTGCAGACAGGATATCATTAAGATGAAATAGAACTCCAATTCAGGATTGGAGTTGGACTTAATCCATGACTGGTGTTCTCTAAGGAAAGAGATCCAAACACACCCACATGAAAGAGAGAAGAGCAGGTTAGGACGGAAGCAGACAGCATAGTGATGCATCCGCAAGCCAGGGAGTGACAGCAAGTGCCCCAGATCACCACAAACAACAAAAGAAGGGGTATGCTGGAGGCTCCAGACAGAGCACCAGCTTACCCCTTGACTTAGGATGTTTAGCCTTCCAGAGTGATAAATAAATAAATATATATATATATATACAATTTTTATATTCTTTAAGATTTATTTATTTATTATGTATACAGAATGTATGGCTGCAGGCTAGAAGAGGGTATCAGATCTCATTACAGATGGTTGTGAGCCACCATGTGGTTGTTGGGAATTGAACTCAGGACCTCTAGAAGAGCCGTCAGTGCTCTTAACCTCTGAGCCATCTCTCCAGCCCATAATATATATATGTGTGTGTGTGTGTGTGTGTGTGTGTGTGTGTGTGTGTGTGTGTATGTATGTATGTATGTATGTATATTCATCAGCCACCCAGTTTATGGTATTTTGTTCTGCCATCCATAGAGAATAAGTATAGGTTGGTTTTTTCATTTTATCTTCCATTTCACTTATTTAATCTCTGAATTTTTTTCACTTTCAACTTTTACAGTATTGTCCATCAAGATTGGAAGACTGCATTTTTATTTAAAAATGTGTTTCTGGAAATGGCAGTTTTCTTTGATGTAGCCGTAGATGTGATGCAGCAAGGGGAAACGTCTGTTTGTGTCTTTCAATACATTGCTTCTGCCAAGACAAAATGATGTTTGGCTGAGTAACTGCAGCAGGAAGTGTGCAGGATGGACTCTCCCTTGGCGCCGTCATAACAGGTGAATGGATTTGGCCCTACCATACATAACTGTCTGCCCCTGCACAGAATTGTCTGCCCCTCATGAACTTCCCTGTAAGTGGCTTCCAGAGGGGAGCCCTGACCATTCACACAGGTAAGTGCTGGTGGATTAACCAGCAGAGGCCTCTAGACTTGAGACCTCCTCATGAAAGTGTCTTATCACGTAGAGTCTCAGAAAGGATGAAAAATGAGAACAGTGTGTTATATATTAAGGGTTCCATAAAAAGAAATTATTATTGATGGCAAAAAATCTGTGTGTTTAATCATAAAGCACTTTTGACTTCCTTATGAAAAGGGTCAAACTTTAGAAAAATATCTGAAGCATGTCTGGAGAGGAAAGTTAGTTTTTTCCAGATATTCAAAATTCTTTTGATACTCTGCACCCTGTCTGCAAATCTGCACCCCCTGCCCTTCTCCTGCTAAGGACCCACATTGTTCTTCCTGGCTCACATGGATGCTCTCAGTCTTGGCTGCTGACCTCTTGACAATGACCTGGATCATGAGTCTTGTGTCTACCCAAAAGAAACAGATAATTCAGAGAATCTATCATTGCAAGCACACCCACACAACATTTTAGCTACACACATTCTTTTTGGTCACCATGTTAACCCTGGCACCTTTGGGGTTAAATGTTAAGAAAGATCTTGTGAAAACACCCTCTGAAATTCAGGTGCAGTTTCTACACTTGAGTGGACCTTGTTCACAGATAACATCTGCAGGGACTGATGGATGGTGGGGCTACTATGTGGCTTTGACTATTGTGTGCTGTTCCTCCTTGCCAAGACAGCCTCCAGCTAGCACTGTAAATAATGGCTAATTGAACTCCTGTTCTTGCTAGGTCTCCCCAGTGGGTATAGTTAGGCTCATACTTCTCAGGGGCCCATAGATCTCATGAGGGTGTCTACTACTGCCACCCTGGTGTCCCCATGCCACACCCTGTCAGAATGGCAGGGATTCTACCCCTCCCTTGCCTGGGATGAGGGCCTTCTCTTCCTCCTGCAGGAATCTTTCTTTCACTTAATGGTAATTGTAGGATCTCTGCATCACACACCATAGTTATAGGAAAACACTCTGCACCTGGATACAACTGCCAAGCACAGCACTGAGAGACCAGGCAGGAGGGGCAGCAGAAATCATGTGAGGTGCTGTTCTCAATTTGTCTGGAAACCTCACTGTATCATTGTCCATTGTTTTTCCCCCCCTGATCATGTTTTACTGTACTCTGATGTCAAATTTAGTGAAGGAGTCACAAGACTAGCATAAACTATACCCGATATATTCTTACTCACCACACTTATCAACTGAACATAAGTTATCAATTACTTTATCCTATTTGTACTATTATAATTCTTTCTCTATCTCTCTGTCTCTCTCTGTCTGTCTCTCTGTCTCCCTTCGTGTATGTGTGTGTGTGTGTGTGTGTGTGTGTGTGTGTGTGTGTGTGTAATCACTCTACTGTATCTGTGAATTCTACAGCTGTGGATTCAAGCAATGCCAGATCCAAGATATTCCTTATAGAAACATCATTATTAAACATATACAGACCTTTTACGACCTTGATATTATTCTCAGTATGACAACACTTTCTGTGGCATTTACGCTGTATGCAATCCAATACGTTACTGTAAACAAGTAATACAGAAGTGATTTAAATTATAAGGGAAGACACGTGCAAATACTATACTGTTTTATATAAGGAACTTAAGTTTTACAGTTTGGGTATTAGTGAGGATGAGATGAGGTGCATAACCAATCCCCCTGGATGTTGAAGGAATCATTGTATAAATTTATCTGTGTGTGTGTATGTGTGTGTGTGTGTGTGTGTACACACACACGTACGCGCATGCACTATTAGTGTAATTCTGTAATCTAATCCATAGTCCATCATTAAAACTTGTCTAGCATCCCTAGAGTGCATTGAAGAGCTGATGATATTCCACCCAGGACTCTGTGCAGGGCACAGTGTTTGGGAGTTGCATTGAAAGACCCCCCCGGCACCCCTATAGGAATGCTATGTTTGCAAGGCTCATAAGGGAACAAAAGACAGTTCCAGGAAATAGAATGGCCCCACCGCAGCCCAGATAGCCGATAAGCATTGCTCTGTTGTGCAAACCCCCTAGCTTGTGAGGCACGTAGGGGAACAAAGGAATTCAGCTAGAAGGCAAAGGTGTAGAGATAAGCAGGATGTCAGGGACAGACCACCTGGCGTCAGTACGGGAGGAATTCTAGATAGGGGTTGAGTCAACACACATATCTGGTTACCAAGGAGACCCACAAACCGCCCTGAGCCTGAGTTCACGCCCTATTGGATTTATACTTGTATACTCGCGCCTCGCTTTGTCCAATTAGAGCTCTGTAACCATTCGCGCCTTGTTTGAATTATCCAATCAGAGCCCTTTGACCAATGCTTTCTGCTTCTGTACCCGCGCTTTTTGCTATAAAAACCCATCTCACCAACCCAGAGGCGCGCAAGTCTTCCGAGAGGCTTTGTCGCCCAGGTACCTGTGTTTGAATAAACCTCGTGCTGTTGCATCTGATTTGTGGTCGCTGCGTGCTCCTTGAGACGGGGGTCTCACCTGAGGGGAGATCCCTCTGGGGGTCTTTCATTTGGCGAGCCAGCCAGGAGGCAGAGACCCTCTACTCACGGACCACCAACCCACCATCAGGAGGTAAGCCGGCCGGCCTCGGTATTTGTGTTTAAGCTCGAGCCGTCCTGTGTCTGTTTTGTCTCTGTGCTGTCTGTTTCTGTGTTCGAGTTCTGTTCCTGCGCAGCGTCCGGAGGGACCAGGAAAGGAGGCGGGCAAGGTCTGCCGTGAGGCCGGGCCGCCTGATTGTAATGCCGGGAGAGGAGGCAGGCAGACTTGTCGTGAGGCCGGGCCGCCTGAGTCCCGCACTAGGGTATCTCCCCTAGTGTTCTGTATCGGGGTAAGGCTGAAGGGGCTGACGAGCCCGGACTTCGCTCACCAACCCTGGAAGACGTTCCACGGGAGTCTGAAGTCCCCTTTGGGGCACGGTTTTTCGGGGCCTCCCAGGTATCCGAGGGATACGTGGTGTTGGCAGGAGACGGAGGGCGCAAACCCTCCCAATCCCCGACCGAGTTCTTGCTTTCGGTTTTGCGCCGAAGACGCGCAGCGCGATTTGTTGTAACGTCTGTTGTTTGTCTGTTTCTTGTTTGCTGCCTAATTCTTCTTTATCTAGACACCAGAATGGGACAAACCGTCGCTACGCCCCTGGGCCTCACTCTCGACCGCTGGTCGGATGTAAAAGGCCGTAGCAACAATGAAGGAGTCATCATCAAAAAGAATAAATGGACCACCCTCTGCGAGGCCGAATGGGTTAGGATGGGTGTCGGCTGGCCCCGAGAGGGCTCCTTTAACCTCTCTTTGATTTCACAGGTTGAAGGGAAGATTTTTGCCTCCAAACCCCACGGGCACCCGGACCAGGTCCCCTACATAGCCATCTGGAGATCCCTGGTAGAAAACCCATTTCCATGGGTCAAGCCCTTCCTCCTAGGTCCCTCTACAACCCCTTTGGCTTCTCCCCCGCCCTCCGCACCTCCTGCGATTTCTTCCTCCTCTTTATACCCTATACTTCCCCGCAAAGAGGCTCTCAAGCCTTCCGTCCTCCCCTCCGACCTAGACTCTCCCCTCATTGACCTCCTAACAGCTGAGCCGCCACCTTATCGCGCGGCACCGGCCGCGCCAGCCGCGGGACCGGAAACAGGGACGCCGGCCATCGGAGGGGCAGCAGCCCCTGAGAGGATGGCAACTGGCGGGGACACAGGGGGGACCCCGGTTCCCTCACCCATCGCCAGTCGCCTTCGGGCCCGCCGGGATGACACCCCCCTGGAATCCAAGGCCTTTCCCCTCAGGGAAGGGCCCGGCCGCCATCTTCAGTACTGGCCATTCTCGGCCTCTGATCTCTATAACTGGAAACAATTTAACCCCCCATTTTCCAAAGACCCCGTGGCGTTAACCAACTTGATTGAGTCTATCCTAGTGACCCATCGGCCAACCTGGGATGACTGCCAACAGCTTTTGCAGACCCTCCTGACTGTGGAGGAGAAGCAGCGGGTGTTCCTGGAAGCACGGAAGCTGGTCCCCGGCGAAGATGGGAGACCTACCCAGCTCCCCAATCTCATTGACATAGCCTTTCCCTTCACGCACCCGAATTGGGATTATACCACCGATGAAGGTAGGGGACACCTACGTCTCTATCGCCAGTTGCTTTTAGCGGGTCTCCGTGCCGCTGCTAGGCGGCCCACTAATTTGGCCCAGGTAAGAAGCACCATCCAGGGAAGGGAGGAGACGCCGGCCGCATTCTTAGAAAGGCTAAAAGAGGCTTATAGAATGTACACCCCCTATGATCCAGAGGACCCAGGGCAGGCGCCAGGAGTTATCCTGTCATTTATCTACCAGTCGAGCCCAGATATCAGGACTAAGTTACAGAGGTTAGAAGGACTGTCGACATTGAATCTTTCGGATCTGTTGAGGGAGGAGAGGATGTGGCAGAAACAGGATGAGAGGGACAAGAGACGACACAAGGAGATCAAGACACTGGCCGCCGTAGTGTTGCAGGGCCAAGACAGAGAGGGAGTTAGGATGGGAGAACGAAGGCGACCCCCCCTTGGAGAGGCAATCGTCTCAATCCCCCCTCCCAAGGGCCCTCGGCAGGTCAGAGAATTTTTGGGCACGGCCGGCTACTGCCGCCTCTGGATTCCAGGGTTTGCTGAACTGGCTGCCCCCCTATATCCTCTCACTAAGCCGGGAATCATGTTCCGATGGGAGGAAGAACATCAACAGGCCTTCCAACAAATTAAAAGAGCATTGCTCGAGTCACCAGCCCTGGGCCTACCAGATCTAACCAAGCCCTTTGAACTATTTGTGGATGAGAACTCAGGCTTTGCTAAAGGGGTATTAGTGCAAAAACTGGGGCCCTGGAGGAGGCCGGTGGCCTATCTATCCAAGAAATTGGACCCGGTAGCCACTGGATGGCCCCCTTGCTTACGCATGGTAGCCGCTGTTGCAGTCCTGCTCAAGGATGCGGGTAAACTGACTCTGGGTCAGCCAATGACTGTGCTATCCTCCCATGCGGTGGAAGCCTTAGTCCGGCAGCCCCCAGACAGATGGCTCTCCAATTCCAGAATGACTCATTATCAGGCCTTACTGCTGGACACCGACCGAGTGACCTTCGGCCCCACAGTTTCCCTCAATCCGGCCACCCTACTACCCCTGCCTACCTCCTCGGGGGAGCATGATTGCCTCCAGATCCTGGCAGAAGCGCACGGCACCCGTCCAGACCTGACCGATCAACCATTGAAGGACTCAGACTATGTCTGGTTCACGGACGGGAGCAGCTTCCTCGAGGAAGGGATGAGAAGAGCAGGAGCAGCTGTCACCACTGAGTCTGAGGTGGTCTGGGCCTCGCCGTTGCCGGCTGGAACATCGGCCCAGAAAACGGAGCTGATTGCACTCGCCCAGGCCCTCCGGATGGCGGAAGGTAAGAGACTCACAGTCTATACTGACAGCAGATATGCCTTCGCCACTGCCCATGTGCATGGAGAAATCTACAGACGGAGGGGCCTCCTGACTTCAGAAGGTAAAGAAGTCAAAAATAAAAAAGAGATTCTGGATCTCCTACAAGCACTATTCCTCCCACGGCAGCTCAGTATAATGCACTGTCCAGGGCACCAGAAGGGGAACACAGCGGTGGCTCGGGGAAACAGGCTGGCTGACCTAACCGCCCGAGCCGCAGCCTCCCAACCACCCAAGGAAGGGCAGCTGTTGATGCTCCTGCAGGGTCACCCGCCGCCTAGCAGAGGCCCTATGCCCTACAGCTCTGAGGACCATGAGCTAGCAAAGAAAATGGGGGCGGAGTGGGACTCTGAGAAGCAGGCTTATACAAAAGAAGACAAACTAGTCATGCCTACTTCCCATACTCAATACATGCTCAAGTTCCTTCATGCACTGACCCATCTAAGCAAGGGCAAAATGAAGGCCCTACTGGCCGACGAGGCTTCTGGGGCTATACTACTGAACCAGGACCAAATACTCCAGCAAGTGACCTCTAGCTGTCCAGCATGCGCCCAAGTGAACCCCGGAAAGGCCCACTTAGGCAAGGGAACCCGCCTAAGGGGCCATCGCCCTGGGACTCATTGGGAAATAGATTTCACAGAGGTAACACCCGGACTCTATGGCTACCGTTACCTCCTGGTTTTTGTGGACACCTTTTCTGGATGGATGGAAGCATTCCCCACCAAGAAGGAAACAGCCAACGTCGTGGCCAAAAAGCTGTTGGAGGACATTTTTCCCAGATATGGGATGCCCCAGGTAATGGGGTCCGATAATGGGCCTGCCTTCGTCTCCCAGGTAAGTCAGAGGGTGGCCAGATTGCTGGGGATTGATTGGAAGCTTCATTGTGCATACCGGCCCCAGAGCTCAGGACAGGTAGAATGAGCTAATAGAACCATTAAGGAGACTGACCAAATTAACGCTTGCAACTGGCTCTAGAGACTGGGTGCTCCTACTCCCTTTAGCCCTTTACCGGGCCCAGAATACTCCCGGACCCTATGGTTTGACTCCCTTTGAAATTATATATGGGCCCCCCCCACCTATTGTGAATTTCCTTCATCCTGACATTTCGTCCTTCGCTACCAGCCCTACCTTACAGGCACACCTCCAGGCCCTCCAGCTGGTACAGAAGGAAGTTTGGAAATCTCTGGCAGCAGCCTACCGAGAGCAACTGGACCACCCAATAGTCCCTCATCCCTTCCAGATCGGGGACTCCATCTGGGTTCGGCGACACCAGACCAAGAATTTGGAACCACGGTGGAAGGGACCATACACCGTCCTGCTGACCACACCAACCGCTCTCGAGGTCGATGGGATTGCTGCCTGGGTCCACGCCTCCCACGTGAAGGCTGCTAAGGAGATTGACCCGACCAGCGCCAAGGAGTCCACATGGAAGGTACAGCGCACTCAAAATCCACTGAAGATAAGACTCTCTCGTACCTGATTCTCCTCCTTATTCTTACCCCTCTCCCAACCCTGGGGTCAGGGCCCCCTCACCAGGTTAAAAGGCTCATTTGGACTGAGCCACCACCCCTGGCCCCTCACCTTTATGCACCTCAGTAAATGAAAGATTCCATTTAGTTAAAAAGAAAATGGGGGAATGAAAGACCCCCCGGCACCCCTATAGGAATGCTATGTTTGCAAGGCTCATAAGGGAACAAAAGACAGTTCCAGGAAATAGAATGGCCCCACCGCAGCCCAGATAGCCGATAAGCATTGCTCTGTTGTGCAAACCCCCTAGCTTGTGAGGCACGTAGGGGAACAAAGGAATTCAGCTAGAAGGCAAAGGTGTAGAGATAAGCAGGATGTCAGGGACAGACCACCTGGCGTCAGTACGGGAGGAATTCTAGATAGGGGTTGAGTCAACACACATATCTGGTTACCAAGGAGACCCACAAACCGCCCTGAGCCTGAGTTCACGCCCTATTGGATTTATACTTGTATACTCGCGCCTCGCTTTGTCCAATTAGAGCTCTGTAACCATTCGCGCCTTGTTTGAATTATCCAATCAGAGCCCTTTGACCAATGCTTTCTGCTTCTGTACCCGCGCTTTTTGCTATAAAAACCCATCTCACCAACCCAGAGGCGCGCAAGTCTTCCGAGAGGCTTTGTCGCCCAGGTACCTGTGTTTGAATAAACCTCGTGCTGTTGCATCTGATTTGTGGTCGCTGCGTGCTCCTTGAGACGGGGGTCTCACCTGAGGGGAGATCCCTCTGGGGGTCTTTCAGCATTTCCTTGGTCTCCTTCAATCAGGACAAATTTGTTCCTTGAGGGGGTGGGGAGAAAATCCAATGGCAGTTATTTTGCAGATGTTGTTCAAATTAATTCCTGGTTAGGAGTTGGCATGTAGCATATTGAGATTGACTTCTTTTTTTCTCAAGTAGATTCACATCACACATTTGGAAGCAATGTCGCTGTGATACAAACACTTTTTAGTGTACAATATGAGGAGGCCTGTGCCCATAGCCCACAATCCATGATACTGACGTAGACCTGCCAGCTTTCCCCACCGGAAACTCTCTAGTTCTATCTCTGTAGTAACCGGATAAAGCTGTAGAGAAATAAGAGGTTAGGAGAGCTTCCCATCATTTTTTTCTACACATTTATCATACAGCAACCTATCTTTTATTATTGTCCCAATAATTATAACTTTCAAGACAATTTAAGAATTATTTTAGTTGTTGTTTTTTGTTACCACTTCACTGAAGTACAATTGACATAAAGTTTTGCATATTTAATATACACAAGTTGCTGAAGCTTTAAGTTGCTACACATCCATGAGTCCATTGCCAAAACCAATGCCATGAATCAACCCTTTAACTCCAAGAGTTTGCTTTTTCTCCATTTGCTTTTAGCTTTTAAAATTTATGTCACCAGAGTTTTTTGTGATAAGAGCATGCAACATATGATCCACCTTCTGAGCAAATTTTTAAGTATACAGTACAGTGCTATTAACTATGAGGTCAAAGTCAAACAATAGATTTGTGAGATTAAGTCCACTTACTTTTCCCTGACTCGGTATGAATCATAGTTTACTTCATTCAATGTGTTATAATGCATTATTGTCATTAGTTACTATTATACTTAACCCAATTAGCCAGTAGAAGCTCCTTCAAGCTAATTCCCTCATCTTTTTTATGTCCCCATTAACCTTCGAGCATTTCTTTACCTCTAGCACAATAAGAGGCCTGGGAGTCCTTTTAATGAAACTATTACATGTTTTAAAGAACAATTGCCACAAAAGTGAATCCTGAGGTCAGCCTCTCCTTTGTGTGCTCCTGTCCTGAGGCATGGGAGGGAATAAAATAGATCTGGCAGGAGAGCTCACACCACTGTCTTGTATCCAGCAGAGCTGAAGATGTTCACTTGGAGACAGAGCCTCTGCAAGGGCCTAAAGCTTGGAGGCCAGGGAGTAGAAGAAAACTGCGTTTTTGTTAGTTTGTTTTTTCAGTCACTCCTTGTTAAAGCATCTTTGGATGTTCGCCGTTCCCATTCTATGATCATTTCTGTGTTCCTGCCATCCAGACAGAGGGGAAGAGAAAAGGTCAATACTAGAAAAAGAATCAAGATAAACAGCATCCACTCCTCAGTCGTCAGGGTCAATGACATTTACACTCAGAGTCTCCACACCAGGAGGCCCGAGGAAGAGTCAGCCACACACACCAAAGGTGGACTTCAATAACTGGTCATGCGGCCTCGGAGATTCTCAATCAGCTCATGCATCATGGGATGGAGAAGACATAAACCCTGAAGGATATGTGGAAAGAAGTGGACACTTCACACTTAAAACCTAAATTCCCATTTTCCTCTGGAAACTCAAAGCTGGAGAGATTTTTCTCCACTAGTTTAAAAGAAGAAAGAGAAGGAAGAGGAAGAAGAGGAAGAGGAAGAAGGAGGAGGAGAAGAAGAGGAAGGAAGAAAAGGAGAAGAGGAAGGAGGAAGAGGAAGAAGAGAAAGAGGAAGAAGGAGGAGGAGAAGAGGAAGAGGAAGGAGGAAAAGGAAGAGGAGGAAGAAGGAGGAGGAGGAGGAGGAGAAGAAGAAGAAGAAAAAGAAGAAGAAGAAGAAGAAGAAGAAGAAGAAGAAGAAGAAGAAGAAGAAGAAGAAGAAGAAGAAGAAGAAGAAGAAGAAGAGGAAGAAGAAGAAGGATTTTAACATATTTATTTTAACCTTTAATCCCTCATTAGACCTTACAGGAAGACTGAGCACGTGAATGGAGAATCTAATTCTATTGCAATGCTTTTTTCTTAGGGTCACATCTTTCAGGAGCATGCATGATTACAGTGTATTATTAATCATAGTACAGATGAATTATGCCTTCATTATGCGTGGGCCTCAACACAATTGGGAGCTTAGTCCCACAAAAGGAAGCTGTCTTTAATGAGATGAAAAGGGCCAGATTCAACAAGAAAAATCCCAGTCCATGACAGTGTAAATAAATTGCCTCAAGGACTTCACAGATGGCCTTAAATCTGGCTCTGCCAGGTATGGTTCTTCCCTCTGAAAGTGGGAAAACACAACCCCACACATGCTGACAGACTTGAAAGGGGAATAAATTATACCCATAATCACCTGGTTTAATCTTGGGGGCATGGTTAGACTGAACAAATAAAGGAGGCCAAACATTTCCTCACTTCCCTCAGAACAAGGCAAGCTCTTTCATTTTTGCAAAAGGCATTAATTTTATGCTTTGGTTAAGCACCATCACCCACACCTCTCCACTTACTAAAGAATTTCCCTTCTACTAAAATCAGAGTAGGGTGGAGGGTGTGTGGAGAAGCAGGAGGCCACACAAATTATGTGATCCAAACTCTCCATACATTACCTTCTGCTATTTGGATATGTGATGACTTTAGGAGTAATTCAGAAATAAATGTATTAGTATGTGGAAATTTAGCCTTCATAGAATATACCTTAAAGGGGTCTCCTGGCACACAAAAGGGGTCTGATATAGTGTGTTCCAGACCAAAGCTTTAAATTAAGTATTTGAAAATGTCATCCAAAGAAAGAAATGAAGCCAAATAGTTGACCGAAATGCAGCCGAAGAGTGAGGCCGTACACCAGCTGCCAAGTCTCCAAGAATACTCTTAGGTACAATTTACTAAACCAACTAAATAAGGGGCAGTCATAAATTACAGATGAATGCAGATGTTGGTGGACCCCAGAGTCACCTCTAAGCCTATTAAAATGTTAAATGCTCCTATGCCTGATAACCTGAGAGCTTGAAAATACAGTGGCAGCAACCACCATGTGTGAATGAATGTATGTTGGTGGGGGAGGGTTCTTACTGTTGCTAGGTGCCTGCTCCATTCTTCTGGCCCTACAACAGCACCTCCGAACACAAAACAAAATGCCCTTGGAAATCATCGCATGGTGCTAATGGAAAATGGAAACCTCCACAAGGCCAAAGGTGCCAACAGGGCTGGTGAGAACTCCCAGCTTTTCTTGGTAATTCGGAAGCATAGTGCCTGTCTTGGCAGCTTTCTCTAAATACAATTCCTTTAAGCCAACACACATTTAACCTTCGGCTGAAGAATACAGACTGAGGTCAGACAGAATCCCAGTGCCACCACTTACTGGCAGCCACGATTACCTTGAACAAACTGGCTAACTTCTAGACTCTGTTGTCACACCAGTAAAAGGAGAGAATTGTGAAATACCAACACGTGTTGGTCAAGTTTCTCCATAGAAACAGAACCAGCAATTTGTTTAATGATGTAAGGAATTAGGGGCTGGAGAGATGGCTGCGTGGTCTTGGAGAGGACATGGTCCAGTTCCTGGCACCCACACGGCAGCTAACAACCACTCCAGTTCCAGGGTCTCTGAAACTTCCTTCTGACCTTCCTGGGTACTTCATACAAATGGCAGTTAAATACATGCAGGCAAAACACTCATACATTTAAAAAAAAAGCTTTACAATAAAAGAGAATTGGCTTCAGTGATTACAGTAGTTGAAGAGCAGAGAAGAGTCAGTGGTGCCGGTCAAAGTCAAAGACCACCCTCAGAATTCCCTCTTGTTTGGAAGAGATTAGTTTTGTGTTTTGTTGAAGCCTTAACTAATAGATAAAATCCACCTATCCAAGAGAGTGTATTCTGCTTCCTCAGTCTACCAATTTAAATGTTAATTTACCCAAAAACATCCTCACAGAAACATCCAGAATTGTGGCCCAATCAACCAGACATACAGCTATCACATGACTGCAAAGGATTTCTGTAGGATTAAAATTAGTTGACTCATGTCACATACATCAGGCTGCAACCATTGCATCATAGCCACTCGTTATAGACATGACTTTCATCATTCTTACTAAAGAAGTGGTGAAGGGAAGCAAAGGATCTTCACTGGCTACCATCCAGAGGAGGGGACTAGATCATAAAGAAAACTGGAGGAGCTCTGGAAGGTGCGGTGGTGAGCAGAGAGTGGCTACCATTTCTGGAACACCAGAAATGAGAGCATAACCTGAAGCATAGGTTGGCAAGGGTAGAAGGAAAAGGTTAGTCTGTAAAGCAGGGCGTGAGGCCAAGAATGTCCAAGCAATCTAAAGGGCATTTAAGAAGGGTGCATCAGGGAAGAGAAGGGTGGAAATATTGTAAGAGCCAAGGTGGGTATCTGTTGTGAGATTGTATCTATAGGGACGCTGCACCCATGAAATCTCAACATAGGGCTGCCTGAGCAAACCTTGAACAATGACACCACAGCTAACATGCAAGCATAGATGAGGGAAATTTCACAAGGCCCCGCCCCTACAATAGCTGTAGGTAATTTTAATGACTACTGAGAGGCGGGGACGAATCAATCCTCCCCAGGGATAAACCCTGTAATTGGTTAACCAATACCAAATGATCAGCCTAAAATTATACGTATGGACTCAGTGGGTTGTATGTATATATTTATAGAAATGTATAAATGTAACAGTAAAAGTTAAATAAAAAGAAAAAATAGAACTATAGAAGAGAATAACAAAACAAGAAGAATGTAGCAAACAGAAGAAGTCCAAGAAGTGAACAGAGGAGAGCCATTTTGCCCACACCTCTAAGGATGACAGAAATAAAGAGGAAAATATACAATAAGTTGATCACATGATAGACTCTTACTTAGGATGGAGACAAACACTTGAAAGTAGATCCATGGAAAGGGAAGAGTTGCATCAATGGGGAAAAGGCAAAATTAGGAAACATTTTCTACAGGTAGCCTTTTCATTCAATTTTTCACATTTCTGTGTAGCTTATCTCTCACTTTAAATAAATCCACTGCTCTGGGTTTGCTCCATTAATAAATCAGGACAGTAATTTATTCTGCTCAGTCAAAAGGCTCAAACATAACACTGCAAGTTAGACAGTGACAAATTATGTTATTGCAACCTAACTCTAGTACAAATGCATAATCCAAAAGAAAAAAAGGAAGAAAATTAAGTTATGAGGTCAGGACACCATTAAATCCTCCCACGTGGTGTAGGTTAAGAGGGGTACTCAGAACCAGGGACTGGAAGTGGGCTGCAAAAGCACTGTGGGTCAAGACCAGAAACTGCCTTCCAAGGATGCTATATAAACTCCTTGGTGTGTGTGTGTGTGTTTGTGTGTTTGTGTGTGTGTGTGTGTGTGTGTGTGTGTGTGTGTGTGTGTGTGTGTGTGTTATTCAAGTGAAGAATTTTTCCCTTGTAAAACCATTCACAATATGTAATGGACTTCAGTGCAAAAAATAGAATGCATCTTACATAAATTTAGTTTAGATTTTACTTTGTTAGAATTCATCTTTTATTAATCTTTTCATCTCCACATCTGAAATATTCCAGTGTTGGATGCTGGTAATTTGAGTTCAATTCCTGGGACCACATAGTAGAAAGAGAGAACTGACTCTTACAAGTTTTCCTTTGACCCCCATAACCACCCCACCCAATAAATTAGTAAGTTCAGTGATAACAATTTTAAAAAGCATGATCTAGTTACAGGAAGGAAGGATTTTCTATCTTAAGACCACCAAGACACACAAAGAGAGAATTGCAAGAGAAAAAAATGAGTGACTTGACATCCTGAGTAGCAGGTTTTAATGCAATAATGGTTACCATTGTTCTGTGTTGCTCTTGAAATGTTTCTATCAAGCTACCTTGAAAAGTCTAATCTGTCCTAGTAAAAGAGCAAAACTATAAGCAGAGCTTCTTCATATTTCCTAAAAACAAAACAAGCAAACAAAAACTATAGCAAAGCCAAGTTGCTTCTATCATATAGACACTTCTCAAGTGCATGGGTACTTATGCAGTTCATGGGTACTTATCTATTAGGCCAAGCTATGTGTTGCTAACCTACAATCTGCTCAGTGGGTGCTTTTAATGGACTATCCAGGTCTTCTTTACTGATACAAGAGGAAATTAGATAATTTTCTTAATGAAATGACATGAGCAGACTAGACTTTTCCCTGGCATGGTTAAGAATTGTAACACATATAGGTAATCACAGATTAGGCAATAGAGGGGTCAGTTAGGTACATGAATGCTGAAAGATTAGAAAAAAAGAACAGACTAGCTTTTCAGTGGCCTTCCAGACCTGAGTGGCTCTGGATTGGCAAAGAAGACGATATGCCCAGTCTTGGTGATGAAAGGCGACATGGCAGTTTGGAAAGTAACAGTGAATGTGATGTGTTGGAATCCGTCTAGACTAGCTGGCCAAATATCAGTCTGCCTGAGTAGTGCACGATGGGAGGGAACAATGCAGGCACAAGCTGAGAGGTGAGAGGATCATAACACATCTCTTGGAACCCCGTGCTTTCTTTTCTTGCCAATATGAGTTCATTTGAGTCACTGATGGCCTAGAAAACCTGGCCCACCGTCAACAAGTATTTGTTGAATGAATGATCCACCTACTTTGATAACATCCATTTTTTTCCTTCTTGGAGCCCCATTCAACAGCTATTCATTCTGACTACAAACATAGAAGTCCTACAAGCAACTCACTTTCCCTGGATACTACAGTTGAGTACAGAAGATGGCCAAATTCCAAGTATATGCAATTTTTTAATAGGTGGTTAGTGCTGGTCAGTTTTCATTCACTGTGATAAAATATCTGAGATAAATGACTTACATGGAGGAAAAATTTACTTGGTTCATTGTCTTTTCCTTTTTCTTTTTTCTTTTTTTTTTTTTAAGTTTCCATCTATTGCAGTGGTTCTCAGTCTTCCTAATGCTGTGACCCTTTTAATTCAGTTCTTCATGTTCTGGTGACCCCAACCACAAAATTGTTTTCATTGCTACTTCATAACTGTAATTTTGCTACTGTTATTAATCATAATGTAAATATCTGTATTTACAGTCTTAGGTGACCCTTGTGAAAGGGTTGTTTGATTCCCCAAAGGGGGTCATGACCCACAGGTTGAGAACCACTGGTCTATTGCCTCCATTGTTTCAGAGCCTGAGCAGGCATTCGTACATCATGGTAGGAGTTCATGGCAGAGGACATTGCTTCATCACGTGACAGCCATGAAGCAAAGAAGAAGTTCCAACCACCTCCTCAATGGTACACCCACAGTGACTTAATATGCTCCCTTGAGGCTCCACATCTGAAAAGCTCCTCAACCTCTCAATTGCACCGCAGGCTGAACACTAATCTTTAATGCAGAGTCTTTGAGGAACACTTATCCAAGCTGCAGCACTAACGTTGAAGATACATGAATCCTTCAAGTATTCATAAGACCAGGAATCTGAAGAAATACATTTTTTAAAAAATGAGAGGAGAGAGACTTCTGGAAGAAATACATTCTTTTCTCACTGGAGTTGAAGTCTCTTGTGTGAGCAAGAAGGAACGTAGTTTGAACACAGAAAGAAACATTACATGTTTATTGTTTTATTCTGATTTTCCCCAAAAGGAAAAATCAAGAAAAGGCTAACAGTAAAACTACAAGAGTAGAGCATATCTGCGGAAGGCAGACACAGAGTTTAATAGAGTAGATTGGTTTCAGAGAATGTCCCCCGTGTCACTTCAGTGGAGGCTTAGGGTATACCACCCTTTCCACTCCAGCCAAGGACCTCATGCAAGCATCTACAAAGAGGAGCCTCTCACACTGGGTTCTGAGAGAAGCCAGTGTGCAGCATCCTTTTGTCAACTCGCACAGACATGGTAAATGTGAAAAATAAACTGTGGTATGTTGAACCACTGGGACTTCTGACTTATTCATTAATGCAAATTAACCTTGCCATTCCTAACCAAGAGAAACAGAAAAGGCTTAAAAGGGAACATGTGGGGAGGAATAAGAATCTTTAACACAGGAGCTGGAGAGATGGCTCAGTGGAGGATCCAGGTTCAGTTCTTATAACTTGAATTAACCCATTTCTATTAATCTACATCCTGTCATGTGGCTCATGGCTGTAACTACTGCTCCTGCATGTCTTGCTTCCTCCGTGTCTGGCTAGTGACTCCACTTTTCTTCCTCCTAGCATTTTCTCTCTCTGCCCAGAAATCCCATCTCTCCTGCCTAGCTATTGGCTGTTAAGCTTTTTGTTACACAATCACAGCAATACATCTTCACAGTGTACAAATATCCCACAACACACATCTTCACAGTGTAAACAAATATTCTGCAACATTCCACCCCTGTTTTGTCTAATTAAAAAGGAAAGTAACACAGTAAAACTATATATACTAACATAGTAAAACTATATACAATAAGAATAATTATCAGGTAAAAATTACATTCATGATGTCCAGGCCATTTGCATTTGGCAAATTCAGAGAGAATACTGTATTATCTATCCTATCTTAGTGGGCCCAAAGTTTTATACTTAAACTATTTTGTATCATAACTTGTATTATCATTCTAAAAATATCTTTTTAGAACTTAAAACATTTTCTTAGATAAACAACTTAAAATTTTATGTCTCTCAGCCTTATAAACTTTATATCTCTTCTGTAAGTTTCTTTTCTGAATTCGATAACAAAGAAAACTGTAACTATAACTATCTAGACTTCAACCCCTATCAAAGACATAAGGATAAAATATTACCTAAGTAGACAGGAAATGCTGAGCAAGCAACTTTCAAAACAGAAATGACAAAGATATCTGGTTGTCTGGATAGGCACTCAAGATCCCTCTGCAATGTTGGGGTATCCGTCTTTGACCTGCAGGCCTAGAATATGTGACAGACCTTTTTATGTGATGCAGAAAATTTTGATGGATTATCTTACCTTGTCTTGGCAAAGTTCAGGAGTTGCCTTCTTTTGTGTCCTGCTTGTCCAGTTTGAACAACATACTGTTATTAGTCAAGGCAAGGGCTGTTTATTTCCCAGAGGCTAAATTTGCCACAATGAAAGCAAATACCATATGAGGTTCTTGATGCCCATCATCCTCTCTGAAGTAGATCGTTTGTAGTTTAAAAATAGATTTAATAATCTATCCTTTTATTCTATTGTTCCTTTATCCTCCCTTTTTCTTTTCAATATAAGATCCCTGAACATAATCTTCTTTATTTAGTTTTCTCCCTGACCATGTCCAATAATAACTTATAATCAATCCCCCTAAATAATTGCAAATAACCATAGCACATCAAATGACCAAAAATCACCCACTCCACCTCTTGGAAATGTGGGCATTATGTTGTCTAGACTGCTTCCTGTTGTCTGGGAGTGACAACATCTTTAGGAGGCCCTGAGAAAATTGGGATAATGGTTGAGTCTCAGGAGAACTATCTGTATCATTTTTTTTTGTTGTTGTTGTTTAATCTTTGTATGATGGGAAAGTGTAGAACTTATCTGGAGTCCTGGCATAGTAGTCTATGAGGCTGAACCATCTCAGCTATCAGCTTTAAAGTTGTTCTGGACACAGAATTTTGATGAAACTACAACAGAGACATTTTGAGAGGCTTGATCACCTGGCCTACTTGTCATCATTGGTATCTGACCCTTTTTTCCTGAAAACACACAAACTTATAAAGGTAATATATAATATAATATTATATATATATAAAGTATGTAAACAAGTCAGCTAAAAATGATTTTTTGTTTTATGTTTGAGCAGGTAAAAGTCATCTGTTCACTTTATAAGTCTGTTTGGAATGTATAACCAAACCTCTACCCATGCCATATGAAAGGATAGCATGTAATAAATCATGAGGACTCTGTAACCAACAAGATTTATCATGTGTTTCATCCAGTCTCAGAGCTGTTCCCATGTTGAGGAATCAGCTTATATGTTACCTGTCTTGTAGTTTGTTCTTGATTTTGTTTTTAAAGAGGGTTGTTGAGTTTTGTTTTGGGTTTTTTGTTTGGTTTCTTTCTTTCTTTCTTTCTTTCTTTCTTTCTTTCTTTCCTTCTTTCCTTCTTTCTTTCTTTCTTTCTTTCTTTCTTCCTTCCTTTCTTTTTTCTCCATGTCTATAGCAAGATTTTCAAGAGATCTCCCCTGGTCAAATCTAGTCTTCATTAATTTTGAAGGAATCCATAGCTTTTCATTTCCTGTGGAAACAAAAGCACAACCTCTCCCAATACAACATATTTACTGACTTCTATTCTGAAGCTAAGACATCCCCAAAACATACAGACTGGTTCACTTTAGTACTCCTTTTAAAGTCCAAAGTCTCTCGGCAGCTGTCACTTTTTGTTCATTAGTATTTAAAGTATTTAAAATTAACAAATCACTATATTTGATCCACATGCCTTGTGTTATGTTATTTCTCATCTTTATGTGGCTTGTTCCTTTTATATTATTTTATTCTCTCTCTTTAAAGACTTTATTATATTTAAAGTATTTATTTTTCTATGACCGTCTATAACCATTTTCTTTCTTTTTTAGCATCTAAGCACATTTTTAAGCATACTATATCTGTTCACAGGTTATTGTTTTGGATGTAGCTGGAGAGCTTCTCTCCAGGTGCCACCAAGCCCCCATGGTTCCACAAGCCACTTATAAAATAATCATTCAGATGCTTAAATTACTTATAAAATGTATGGTCATGGCAGGCTTCTTGTTATCTAGTTCTTACATCTTAAATTAATCCATTTTTATTAATCTATATTTTGCCACTTGGCTCGTAGCTTACCAGTACCTTACATCTTTCTTGTCATGGTGGCGGCTGGCATTGTCTCTCCACCCAGCCTTTACTTCCCACAATTCTCTTCCTCCTTGTCCCGCCTTCCCTATCCTTCCTGCCTGGCTACTGGCCAATCAGCACTTTATTTATTTTAACCAATCAGAGCAACACATCTGACATGCAGAACATCCTACAGCACTTGGACCTGACTTTTTGCTCTTTTATGGTGTTTTTGTTTTGTTTTGTTTTGTTTTGTTTTGACTATGTGAGCTGAACCTTATCCTGCTAGACTATCTGCCATGCAGCGAGCTTAGCTCATGGTCTGGTGGCTGTCTCTGCCCCTTCAGGTCTGTGAGAGCAGAGACTTATGCCTGTGGGCCCCAACCTGGAGTCAGTCCATTTGTTCCAGATTTGGGAAGTTTCTAAATCCATGCTGCGGTAGGCATTCCTATCATCAAGTGGCATGCAGCCCTATTCAAATGCTTGGTCACAGGACCTCTTAAAGATCCACATCTCTGTACTCTGTAAGCATCCAACCTACCTGAGAGACCCATGGTTGCCAGGGAACTTTCTCAGGCATTATGTGGATTTACATGCCCCACATTGGGCACCAAATGTGACAAGCTTTCTTGTCAGACTATCTTTGGATCACTAGCCTGCAAATAATAACCTTGACACTTATTATTAGTTATGAAAGCTTGGCTTAGCTTAGGCTTTTTCCCAACTAGCTCTTATAGCTTAATTAACCTATAATTTTTTTATTCTGCATTCTAGCATATAGCTCAATTACCTCTTTTCATATGGTACATTCAACTCACTCCAAGTCTACTGGCGAAATTATATGTCTTGATTCCTCCTCCAAGTTTCTCTCTCTCTCTCTCTCTCTCTCTCTCTCTCTCTCTCTCTCTCTCTCCCTCCCTCTCTCTGCCTGGAAATCCACCTATTCTCTCCTGCCTAGATATTGGCCATTTTGCTCTTTATTAAACCAATCAGAAGTTTCCTTAGGCAGAGACATATCTTTACAGTGTTTTGCAACACTCTACCTACCATTCCTGCCCAGAAGGAACAGCCTATCATGGTGTGCTAAAATCTACTGAATCTGTGAGCAAGAATAAAATGTCCCTCTCTTTTCACGGACAGGTACTTTGTCACAGTGATGAGGAAAGTAACTTATACTTAAGTTAGTCATGTATGAGAGACAATTCTTCTGTGTATACTCCATCAGCCTACGGAGCTCATTAACCACTACAACTCAGAAAGACTGGGCTACCTGCCTGAAGACACACCACTGTTGAATGAATAAAGTTGAGATCAATAAAGGGTATGGCTCAGACTTCATTTGAAACACAATATTCTCTTCTTCTGAATCTTCATTTTTCCAAACTTAAGAGATGGTACAGGATTTTCCAGTGGTCACAAAATTAAAAGATTTGGCAACCACTAAGTTTTTAAATCTTCTGTTTCCATGGTTCTACTCTATTCCAGCCTCCCCTTTGGTCTTTAACTCCTTTCTGCAAGGCTCACCTTGCCCTGCTCCCATTCAGGACTCCTGTCAGTATTTGGAGAGAAGTATACAGGATATATTTCATCAGGGTACTGCCTAAGAAGCTAGTTCTCCCAATCACGCATCTACAGACTCTTAGACTGCTCTTCCCTTTGTGGTTTAAGCATACTATGATGTCTTAGTTTCTCAGTGTTTCTGATGCATGGCCAGAATATGGGACACCACCTCCATCCCAGGAAAGTAAACACTGAGAAGTAAAAACTGAAACTTCCTGTTTGCTAGACTCCCTCCAGTGTGGAGCCTACACCCATGCCACCCAATGGGAAGAACAAAGCTTGCCTTTACTGAAGAGAGCTCAGTTCATCATGGCAGAGGCAGAGGGCTGTCCCTGGCTGTAAAGGACTGGCCATATCCTGCTCTCACATTTTTACTGCTTTATGTCCTTTTAGACTAGAGTAGAAATTGAAGCATGTGGAGGGAGAAGATTAAAAATATACCTTCTTCTGTTCACTAGAGAACTGGGGAGCCCTGGGAAGGCTAGGAAGGGAGACATTCTGGTTCCCACAGTTCTCTGCTCATGTGGCCATCCAGCCCAAGCCTAGATGGAGTCCTGCATGACCCTCCTCTATAGAGCTCTGCTGTGGCAAAGAAGTTCTGACTTCTCCCCAAGGAAGAGGCAAGATGGCAGCCCTAGGCCTCAGGGGACCAGTGGAGACTTTATAAGCTGTTTTCAAAAAGAGAGCTAAATTCCTGACATTGATCTGGGAGGAGCTGGTGAGGGTAAGAAAAAAATGGGCAGAAACAAGCATAGCTTGCTTTCCCTTGTCTTCAGATTTATGGGCCAGCCACCTTGTAATTCCCAGTAGGCCTTTGCTACATGGCTGCTTCTCTCTCTCTCTCTCTCTCTCTCTCTCTCTCTCTCTCTCTCTCTCCTCTTCTAAAAGTTTGTGTATCTGAGCCAAGTCATCCCTCTTCCTTCCCTGGAGAGAACAGGAAAAAGGGCCTGTGTCCTGCATTTTAAAACATCTGGTGGGGCCATCAGGAGAGAAATGCAAAAACTATAATTTAACTTACCTTTTGGGATAGGTTTTATTGCATTTACTTTCTTGGATGAAAAAAAAAAAAAAACTTTGGCATTTCCCCATTAGTTAATGGGTTCGGAATTTTATTAATCAATGTCGAAATGTTCATAAACTAACGCCACCTTTTATAAGCAGGGGCAAGAACCATTTCCAAATGCTTCCAGTCAGAAGGAATAATATTAAAATGCAGGTTGCTTATGTGCTAAAACCAGTCTTTGGGGAGTGGAGCATAAGTTCTCAATTATCCTGATCACCTCCAGAGTCACAAACCAGGGCCAGAAATGCAGCCTAGACCAAAAAATATACCCAAGATTCAACTTACTGGTTTCTCACTGTAGCCCAAGCTGAACCCTTCAGTTCCCTCCATCCCATCTTGCCATGGGCAGATCCTTGCCTCAGCCTTCACGCCTGCCCTGCAGACAGTGTAGATGACTGTTAATTACACCTTGCTAGGCAGTAGGTCCTCAGGCCCACAGTGGCGCTCCATGGCAATTGCATGTTATGTTTTTGTCACCTGGGTCTCACTCTGGACTCCCCTGGGAGTCCCAGTTGTTCTAGTATCCCTTAAAGGAATTCAGTTGAGGGGAAGAGAGGGGATGTGGAAGACGGGTAGTTTATTGCAGAGAAGAGGAGAGCACCCTCTACAGGAAAACAGTGGACAATTGCCAAAAGACCATTGTGTTCATTGACATTTTGGCAGGCTTTATACTATTTCTAAAGCTTTTTTAAAAAACAGTACAAAGAACAACTGTTCCTGAGGCACATTCCCCTGTCCAGGTGATTGATGAAACCATTTGGATTGATTTAGGACAGGAGACAATGATATGTCCTTGTCTTAATCAGAACATCTTTGCTAGATATCAACCCTACGAAGTGTAGATGGTTCCTGAGCAGTTCAGAATCTCATATCTCTATTCTGGGTCAGAGATGTTACTCAAATACGAGTCTTTTGAATCTGAGTCCTGAGATTTCATTTCTTGGATTCATGGTTGTAACTCAGCATTAGAATTTTTTTATTTTTTTCCCAGTCTACCAAAACCTAAGCAAACAGCCTTGTATTCCTATTCCAGTAGCTGAGAACCATTATGGCTATTCCACTGCCAAAATTTCACTTCTATGGCAAACTATACCTTTAACCCATGAGGCAAAGTAAAGCCTTCCTCTCTTACACTGCTTCTTGTCAGTTACTTGGACGCAGGCATGAGAAGACATAACCAACATTCTCAGCCATTTCACTGCCAGGTAAACACCAAAGAGAAATGAGTGCAGTTCTCCCCTTGTAAATATTGTAATCACAAGTTTCATATCAGATTTGTTCACCACAATACCAAACTGTAAAAACCCCAAAGCTCATCAGAACAAAGCAGGTAAATAGAATATTGTTTTGTTTTTGCAGTGGAATGCTAGGCAAAAAAAAGAAAAAGAAAAAAAGGAAAAAGAAAAAAAAAGATATCATGAAAGCCAGAAAGCCATGTCCCCACTTAAACAGAATATTAAGCAAAGAAAGCTGTCCCCTAAAAGTTATGATTACATTCACATAAAAGTTTAGAATAGACAGAATGAATTCAGAACAGTGTAATGCCTCCAGGGAGATGGATCATGATGACTGGGGTGCTGACTGGGGTGGGCCCAAAACAGCTTTGGGGGGCTGGAAACCTGTTCTCTGGGCTAGAATGGAGCAGATGCAGAATTGTTCCAAGAATGGCCAGTATAGGAAAGCTACAGCTGAGAGCTCAGTCAACTGCCCTATAGGAAGAAAGCCCAGTGACAGCAATGACTGGTCCTTTTTCACACGGGAAAAGATGTTTTTGAATGATGTCCCTAGCAACATCCTCTCACCCTCAGCCCTCACTCTACATCCCTTCCTGAGACTTGATGAGTCTTTTTAACAGGCTTTCAGACCTTAGCATAACTGATGCCATATTAGAGGCACCATTCTGACCTTAAAATCTAGCATGAAGGCCCCAATACCTGCCAAAACAGGACCATCAAAGACCTGGTCCATAGTTCCAGGATCCAGGGAAGCTGTTTTTCAGCTTTTGTGGTTCTGCTTCTTACTAACTGGTCTTGATAACTCAAGTGCATCACTCAGGATGTAGGTTTTGTGCATAAAAGACAAAGAACTGTGGGGACTGGGCTTCAAGATCTGCATAATTTGGGTGAGGCCCTGTGTAGCCACTTGCGGGGAATTAAGACTTTCTTTTCAGTTTTGAGAGTGTGCATTCTCTGGTGGACTTACCTGGTAACTTACCAGGACAGCTGCTGCCTTCTGAATGACTCGTCTCCTACTCCATCCTTCCACTATAACCAGTTCATTCTCCTCCTTCTCTTCCACACTCTCCCACTTTCTGGAACTTGACATTTTGCCATATTTAACATCTCCTTCCTTTACCACAGCTTCTCTGTAACCAAAAGTTCATCTGTTTCTCCTCATATTTACTTCCAAAATATACAAGTGTTTTCCACAACTGCCAGCACTTCTGCTACCTAGCTGTCAGGTGGGCATCTGAAGATTCAGTTTGGTTCTGACATTGGAGCTCAGGAGTTGGCTCAGATCCCATAGATGAAGGGCTGAGCCCCATCAGAACAGACTCACTTCAGCCATGAGTCAAAAGTCCAGGCCACTCTGTTCCCCAACTCACCCTTGCTCCTGTCAAGAACTTGCTGGAATGGGCCAGAGAGCTCCAGAAACTTTGCTACTGCTGGTTTGTTATAATGGATACAATTCAAGAGGAGCAAAATGGAAGAGATGTGCAGGGCACGGCGTCAGGCAGGAATGTTGAGCTCCATATCCCTTCAGGAGCAATGTCCTCCAATACACTGATGTGTTCACTAACTAGACGTCTGTAGAGTCCTAGTATTCAGGGCTTGCAGAAGTCTCTTCCAAAAGTAGTATTGCTCAAATCACTGGCCAGTTGAGGTTGACTGCATCATTAGGTCTTCTTTCTTCCTCAGAGACTAAGTTCCAGCCAGTTTTCTGATCATGCCTTACTCTTTCCAGTGACTAGCTCCTGTCCTGGAACTGTCTAGAGATCCAAGGCACCCATCATTTTATCCATAAGCTCACATAGGGCTGCAGGGACTTTTCAATGTCAGGAGATGCTCCTTTCATCCCACCACTTAGGCAGTCCCAAGGGTTTTAGGAACTGTGTCAGATTCTAAAAACCAGGTTGCAAATGAAAGATGACTTCTTATGATATCACAGTTTCAACCCATCTTAAACATCTGTTCTCTCCTTACACTCCTATAAGCCTGGTTCATACTTGATTTCTTTGGTTTGGAATACCTCCTAGAAATCTTCCATCCACCTAAACTCATGACTTTCTCTGATTCTCAAATGACCAAAGGCCCTCCATTGCCTACCAGATAAACACTGAACTGGTTGGCTTGGCACTGAGGGTTTTCTAAATAGGCCTCTAAATTCTTTTTTATCTTCTATTCCCTCCCCCAAAACGCATCTTACATTTAGGTCAAACCAAAGCATGCAAGTTTCCCCAACAATGTGTCCGTCCCTTCCCCCTCCACCTTACTCTCTGCTAGCGATACTTTCTTCTCTTGCCTCCCTGTATCCCTGCTGCAACACTGTCTGCTGAAGTCTTGACTGTCCTTTCTCAATGCCTCTGTCTACATATAATCTTGCCAACAGGGAAACATCTCTTTCTGTTTTCAGTTTATGTTTTTCCTGTTTGTATTATTCCTATGGCATTTGGTAATGCTACCTCATGATGACTTACATTCCCTTTTAAGTTGTAAGCCCATTTGAGACACAGAGCACATCTTACTCTTCTTGGAATTCACCTTGTACCCATCTCAGATGTTCATAAAGTACATGTAGATTAAAATGATAAATGTATGAAGGGAAGAAAACCAACTACTAGAGAGTAATTGCATTGAGTAAAATTTGGTGAATTAATTCACATTTACATTAAGTTACAGCTTAAAAGATTAGCTACATGTATACTTCAGTTGTAATTAGGAAAAATCCATTCACCAAAGCATTACTCTACAAATGATAAAACCTCAAAAGTATGATATTGACGCTTCCTTCTCAAATCAGACTACCGACTGCATTTGCCCCTCCATATCTGTGAGCTCCATATGCAAGAACTCAAGCAACCACAGATATAAAACATCCAAGAAAACGTTATGTCAGTACTGACCATGCACAAACTTTCCTCTTACCACTATTCTCTATACTATATGGTTCAATAATTATTCTCTTAGTATTTAGATTCTATCAGGGATTAGAGAGAATCCATAATTTAGGCATAAAGAAGATTCATGGGTAATGAGAAAATATTGTTCCATTTAATATAAGGGATTTGAATGTCCATAGTTGGTAATACTTGAGGGGAGTCCTGGAACCATCCACTTGGATGCTCTATTCTTTGGCTAAAACTAGTCTGAAGACCTGGCTAAGCTCAAGTGTCTCTCAGTACATATCTGCTTCTCCTGCAGCCAGGTACAGCCTTCCAGTTCACTCTAAAACTAACTATAACAGATTCTACCATTCACAAAAAAAAGTGTCACTTGGAGAAAGTGGCTTAGTTCTCTGGGGCTCCAGTTCTTTATGAAATGGGACCGACAGACTTTCTCAGTCCTCCCAATGAATAAAGCATATGTAGGAAATGACAACTTTAGCATGGACGTTTCTACTGTATGCTCCACCTCCCACCCAGGTGTGCTCATGGCTCTATCTGACTCCAAATAGCTTTGGCGGAAATAAAAGGGGACTGTACCTCTCTTCCTTGTTGGGCACTGAAGAGAGATGTTCTGATTATTCTCTCCAGGCTTCATGGGAAGTTCCAACAGGTGGCAATTTGAGGCAGGCTCTCAAATTCATATGAATGCCTCCCACCTCTGAGTTAGCTAAGACCAAAGGAGCTTTTCCCAGACTGGAGAGAAACATTCCAGTCTGTTGACATCAAGAGGCCTGTGGGATCGTCCAGTGGAGATCAGGGTAGAGGATGAAGACTGTGGATTGCGTGGTAGAGGCTTTGGGGGAACACAAGGTCGTGGGGTCAAGCATGCGAAGTGAGAAAAAGAGCAAGTATTCTCGCCAGCTCCTTTGAATGGAGACATGCCTTGATCACCAAGAGCAAACACGCATGCATGCTCTTTTAAAATATCAAAACACAAATGCAGAATTTTCCCTTGGAAAAAAATTATAGACACTGGCAGACAATTTTGAAGGAAGATGTGAGGGACTGGGCCTGCCTGGTCCATTTATGCTCAGACAATGCCTCTTTACACACCAAAGCTACTGTTCATTGCTAGGCCAGAATCCCAGGCCAAGCCTTCTGATCTCTTTGGCTTTCCTGAGGGATGATCCAACTCACTGCCAGCTGGCTGTGGATCTGTACAAATTGGCAGGGTCCCACCTGCTTTAAATGAATGCATGTGTATCTCTCAGACTCAAGGAAGATATTCATTGTCCTGGCTAATTAGGAAGCTTAAGATGGCCTGCTCACTCACATCAGTGGAGCTTAAGTCTCAAAACCAGATATTCTAAGAGGACCAAATAAAAGGACTTCACACCCCCCCACAACCCCCCCCACACACACACACACACAAGACCTCTATAGAAAGACTCTGCCAAAAGGATCAAATGCATTTTGTGGAGAGAAGTTAGTAGAGCTGAAAACCACCTCTGCCTCCAAAATCAACAACTGAATATGAACCTATGTCCTAAAGAACATAGCCCCATAAAAACTGTTAATGAAATCTCAGAGTACAAGGAGATCTAACAATAGTCATGCCCCACCTCTGATGGATCCGGCTAAGGAATAAGGGAGAGTCATCCAGTGTCATGGCAACCAGAGTCATCACTATCCCAGTGTATGGGGGTGGGACGGGAGAGTACCATGCACTCTCTGCTCAGGAGCCCCTGAACCTTAGGGAACAAGTCAAACCCAGCTGGAAAGACTGAAGAAAGGGAAACTCAAGGCACTGGGGGATTCTACTTTCTCATCTTCCCCTTTTTCTCTCCTCTGACAAATCCCCCGTTTACTACATTTCCTCCCTGATTCCACTGCACATAAACTCTTCAAAATAACAGGTCTTCTGTTTGGTAATAATGTTTGTCTCTGCAAAGTGTCCAAGATGCAATCAACTGCTAATTGCTATATGAGTATGTATAGGTTGGGGCAGTTCAGTAAGAAATTACCAAATGCCAACAGACCAAGGAGCATCTTGGAAAAGCTTCTCTAGAGATGGGAAATGACAGCACACAGAAGCCAGGCTGCTTGTGACCAGTGGTCATGAAAGGCCACCATGTAAAGAAAATTGCTGTGGGGGACTGTGGTACTTCCTCCAGCTGCTACCTACATGTAAACAGAGAAAGTATATGTGATTGAGACTAAATTGGAGAATCAAGGAACAATGGGACAAAGGAGTCATGTGGAAAGTCCATTAGCTCCATGTGCAGTTAAGTCTGAAGAGGAAAGAAGCAAAAATCAGGAAGTGTTGGGAGAACAGAAGAAAACACAAGGGTCAGGAAAGTCTCTAAGTTCCATTTCCTTCTTGAGATCCCTGAACTGAACCACTCAATGCAATCTGATGAGGCCATGGATTCCAGAAGCCTTGGTTCTGGTCATGCTCTGTTTCTGGCTCACTAGACATTCTCCATTCAGCTTCTGCTCTACAGTTCACAAATTCTCTGTTTACTCTATCCAGACATAGTGTCATAGGGAAGAAGAAAGTGACAGCAGCCACAGCTTGGAAGGCCCTGGAAGGGAACTAGTGGGTGCTTTCCTAAATTCCTTGGAGTGACTCTTCAGATGAGAGAGGCTAGGACAGTGGCAAGCTGATGCCCATTAACTGTAACCCAGGCCACCAGGTGAGAACCATAAGAGGGCAGTGAGGCAACCAGAAAGACATCTTCATCTCTCTGTGCTTCTCAGCATAATCTTTTGGTCTGGAAGAAGGAAGAGGAGAATACAGAGTGAGGCAAGCACCCAGGTTCCTGTTCTCTACAGCTGCTGTATTGGACAACAATGGTTGACTTTCCTACCAATCACCCTATGGCCCTGTGGAGTCAAGAGTCTCTGCAAAGTGGGACAAGAGCCAGAGAGGTGGTAGCCAATCCATGCCGCTTACAGGTGCTTTCTAAAGGTAAATAAAAGTGAGCATGTCTTTGTTTTTACTTTCTCCTTGTATCAAATTTTGAAGAGAAGAACTCATCACATCTGTATAAATTCTCAGCAAGTCGGTTACACTCTAGAATCCTGTGCACTCCATTTCTAATCTAAACTGTCCAGACAATAAACCAAAACACACACCTTTATAGCTTCTTGGGGAAAACAAAGCTGATACGAACCACTTGGAGGAACTGGTCAATGTTCACTCTGCATATCCCACCATGCTACCTTTCAATTCCACCCTAGAGAAATGTGGAAAGATGGATGACTGAAACCAGAGGTTGCTCTGTTTTACAAGACCAGGATTGAATATTAAAAAGGGTAGATGTAGCTGAGTGAGTTACATCAACAAGGAATACTACTAAACCAAATAATTACATACGACACCCAATTGCCAAAAGCTGTTTATAATATCTGATGAAAATTTTTAAAAAATTCAAAAACAAGATGGTCCCATTTTGGTGAAGTAAAATGGAAGGAAAGAAAGAAAGGAAAGAGGGCCTAAGAATCTATTCTCAGCATGCTTCTCTGCATGGTGGCTTTACTTTGCTTCATGATTTTTAGCATGATCTGAGCTTTCTTTATCCTGAGAGGACATGCCCCATCACCTAGAGTCTTGAAAAACATCTTTGTGGATCTTGACCATGGTCCCAGGAAGCCATCAGCACCCAGTAGGGGCAGAAGGAAGAGCGATGAGGGGCAGGACAGGCATATGTCTCATTCTGTAAGTCCTCCTACTATGTGTCCAGCAAATGAATCAAACTAGATCTCCTATTACACAATAATTTTGCTTTCTGAACCACAAGTACTCGATCTACATGAAAAAAGAGAAAACCCCAAAGGGCCATGCTACTCTTAGGAGGTTATTTCAATCCATTGCTTTACAGTCCCAGTTAGAGGGTTTTAAATGTTTTTTTCCTGTGGAGTAACAGTGAACATGTGCTGCCCAAATGGTGGCCGTGTCCTTAAGCATCTGAGGGTGAGCAGCTGAGAGAGCTGGGCTGCAGGTCCAGCCTAGCACCAACTCCACCACTCAATTCCCCAGGCCCGTTTCCTCATCTATAATGTGGGTAAGATGCATCTAGTCATAGCCTGCACCCCACTCCATGCTTTCCACGCATCACTGGGGATGCTTCCTGGTTCCTGCCAGGGGTGCAGGAAGGCACAGAACAGGAGACAAGAGAGATGCCAAATGAGCCCTGCCTCACATCTTCACCCCAAGATATCAAGAGGAGCCCACATCTATCTCTTATGTATACTGAAGTTCAGCAGAGGTGGTGTCTGGAAAACGGACATACAGTTAGAAAGCTGGGAACCAGCAGGCTGTGCCTTGGGCTCCAGTGTTCTCTGTAATACCCATATTGTATCTAAGCATAGAAGAGCTTTCCTGCTTTTATGGTTGTGGCTATTGTTGTTGTTGTTGTTTCAGTGGAGGCAGGCAGAGATGACCTGGACCCTTTTTCTATTTTTCAGTGTGACTATTGTTGACTTATACAGAGCAAAGTTGCCTTCCTGTATTGTCTCAGAAGTAAGATGAAAACATCCACCAGAGACGTGATATTAAGTCACCCTTCCACAAAAAGAGTGAGAAATCCATGGAGTTGGCCTGTCTACAAGGCACCTGGCACCAATTAGTCCTGGCACTGTCTGAGTAGCTCCACACAAGAGCACTTGAAAGTGAAGTGCAGCTATTTGGGGCTCTTTGCTTGGGTTTTGTTGGGTATTTTTTTTTCCATATGAGGAAACGGTTCATTGCTGTTCTTAGTGGTGCTTACTATGCGGTCATGTAACACTGACCCTCATGCATCTGCGTCATACAGGTGACACCTTTCAGGTGGACACCTGCATGTAGAAGTGTGCATGAGTGTGCTGTGTTGTTCCTTAAAATAATAGTATGGATGAGGAATTTTTCAAAGCTCTCTGAGCAAGACTGCAAATCTCTCTCTTGCTGGAAATGAGGAGAAAGAGGGAAGGGAGCAGTAGGAGAAAAGGGAGGAAGGAGGGGAACAGAAGAAAATGAAAATTCGCTTTAGAGCACATTTTACATCCTGGTATAATAAATTTCCATTCTGACTGGGCTAGGAATCCTTGGCCTGGGACGTTGCCATGAACTGGGTTTTATTTTTTGTTTTATTTTTGTGGGTTTGTTTGTTTGTTTGTTTGTTGTTTGTTTGTTTTTTGCAGAGTCTCACTATGTAGTCCAGGCTGGCCTTGAACTTACCACCCTCTTGTTCCAGCCTCCTGCATACTAGGATTACACACATGTGCCACAACGCTGGGCTGCATTTCCTTGAACTTGTAAAGCAAAATCATCTGTGGAAAGGGGTTCCATGCAGACCTGGGTGCACTGTGAACAGTTTGTGCTTATTTCTGCTACAGTGTTGGTAGGGCTCACAAGAGGTAGACAAGCCATGTTGACAGCATCCAGAGCAATCCAGCCCAAAATAATCTGAAAGAGGATGAGACAATAAGATTGTGAACAGCCCATGTTCATGTGAAGGAACCTCATCTCCATGTCTTCTCCTCCATGCCTTCCCCTCCCCAACCCAGCCCAGATAGTCAGGAACAACTGAGAACCTTGCAGGTAGCCATTATGAGATTATTTGGCCTCCAAAAGCACAGCCCACAGCAACCTGATCCCCTAGCCACTGTGGGGAGAAATAAATATGGTGGAAAATAACATACAGATCAGAGGGCTCAAGGTTTCAGACTACAGAGCAAATCTTAACTATCTATCAATGTGCTGTGGCCACAGTTAATAAAATTTCAAAACTGATAGACATTTTTAACATGCTCACAACACAAAAATGATAAACTAGGAAGGTGATGGATATGTTGATGAGCCTAACTGACTCCAATAGATATACACAATTATGGTATGTCAAGAAAATTATAAACAAACATGTAATGTGACCAAGGAGATTTCCCCAGCCTACAGAGGACTTACATTGGTATTAAATTAACTTGTCTGCATGTTGCCAATGAAAAACTGAAATTCTCTCATTGTGAAGCATCTCATTATGCACATAGAAAGGCTTTGAAGGTTGGTGAATGTTCCAGCTACCACTGGATTTTGCAACACCACTTTTAAAAATGAAGAGATGATTCGGGAGTAGGCTCTACTTTTGTTTCAGCAGACATAGGGAGAGAATGTCTCTAGATTCCACAGGTATCTGAGGTCAGTGACCATAAGTTATGACATACCAATGAGCAGCCTCACAGAATGGTAGGTCCTGCAAGTCATTTGATCTAGGGACTGGGGTGGTTGACCAAGCACTCAGCTAGGAAGTAGTAATCAAGAAGTGAACACAGAACTGTGGTATTAGCACTTAGGATTGCAACTACTACAAGTCACAGCCATATTTCTTAAAAAAGGAATGATCCAAATTGAAGAAGTGCATGATGAGTTGGGGCAATGGACCTATTCAGGTATGCTGCTAGGTCAGTGCATAGCTGCATACCTCAGTGGAGAGGTGCAGTGTCAGAGTTCTGAATGGAGCTGTTTGCAATGGACGGGACAAAGTTAACAAGGTCAATAGCAGAATGTATGCACATGTACTTCTTGGAACTGAACTATTTCACATGAACCTTATTTAATTACTATATATCACCAATAAAACATTCAATCTCCTCCTATAACTGCACCCAAACTTGGCTTGTCTTTCTCATAAGTGCTCCATCATAGGAGCTGTCCATCAGAGAACATCTATAAAATGAAAATCTTTCCCCAACTTTGCTTTCCCTGAACCAAGACTGCTCTCATTCCTTGTGTTTGTCACTGTCAAGACATTGGTGACATCATTCTGCCATTCCAAAGGGGACCCCATGCTTCCATATTGCACCTTCTTCATCAATGGTCCAGTTGTGCAGGTTGAGTAGAGACTAATACAGGGTTTCATCTCAATGCCATCCATTGTCACTTTACCAGACTGGGATGCTGAAGGAAGCTAGGGTCCACTAAGACCAAGAACTTAGAACCTCTGAGTTGGAGGGGAACTAAGATGGTGAGTGGGGAGGAGAAGTGTGGGGAATCATAACAGGGTGGCAGAGGAGGGCAAGAAACGGGGCAAGTTTGTGGTGTCCATTCTTCTGGTGACATGGGCTTGGCCAATGCTCTTCAAGAACAGTGACACTAAGCCATGAGCAGACATGGGTGCCCTTGTGTTATGGGTTTTTCCCCCCTATTGGAGATATCTTTGTTGGAAACAGCCAATGAACTAAGAAGATGGTTTTATTACAAAAACACATTAGAAGAGCTTCAAGCTGCCACAGTGGTTTATCCCTAGAAGAAAAGGAAAAATTAACAAGTGATCGCAGCAATTAAGGTGGCATGTTTAGCTTCCTTTGTCTAGCAAGGACAGTGTGAATCTGAATTGTACGGCAGAGTAAATCTGGGCATCCATGAATCACAGCAAACCGCAAAAGAATATGCAACCATGACCTTGATTTAAGACCTAGAGACAAGGTTAGAATTTACTGAATAACAATCAACTCATAAGGAACAATGGTTCCAATATGGCCATTTTCCATATGATCCCACATGACTTGGTAATCTAGCTGAGTTGAATGCAGGTGTTTTGTCTTGTTTTTGTTTTTTTCTTAAATCTCAATCTCAATTATTACTATTAACTCTCTCCCACCACACATCACATAACAGTTCTCTCTCCACTTGTATACAGGCATACATATATACATGTGTGTATGTATACATGTATTTATGTATATGTGTGCGTGTGCATGTGTGTGTGTGTGTGTGTGTGTGTGTGTGTGTGTGTGTGCATGTGTGTGGGTTACAGAATGAATGCAAGTGAAAGAAGTTACAGTACAGGTCAAGAGGTTATAGCAGTGGGATGATAGAAATGCAAACAGGGTTTGTGTGGATAAAATGAGACACCAAGTCAGCCATAGGAAAGGAGCTATCAAAGCAAAGGTGCAGAGAGCCACAAGGACAGCAGGACAAACACGTCATGCCTATTTGGTACAGCACTTCAACTGAAGAGAAAACAAAGGTTGCTTTGCAAGCACATTAAAAGCCTAAGAAATAAAATGTCACAGCTAGAGGGGTCTTTTTTCTGAGGACTAGGAAGACTGCCTGCTATACGCTGGCAGTTTGGGAAGTATCCCTCAAAGGCTCTGGAGTTAAATGCTTGGCCACCAACCTGCCATGCCATTGGGAAATGGTTAGACACTTAGGAGGTGGGACTTGATGAAGGAAGTGAGGCCACTGGGAACTTCTGAAGGAGACACTAGGGTTCTAATTACTTCCCATCTTTCTCTTGGCTTCCCAGCTACCACGGACAATAGACCACTCTCATCAACTTGCTTCTGGTATGATACCATATGCCTATGCCACCACATGCTCAAACAACATGGCCAAGTAACTGAGACACTGAACTCATGAGACAGGAAGCTACAAACACAAGGTCCTTGGCCACCATCACAAGAGACCACAAGAGAAGCCATGCTTATTTAATAACTCTATGAAAAGGAAAATCAAAAAGAATGTTTCAGATACTTAAGTGACAGGATACTTTTCCTATGCTGAGAAACTACATCTCAAAGAAAAGACTATAGATTGGTCCTACCCAACATGATGTTGGAAATGTGTTTGGTCTGTGGATTCCAATTAGGTAACTATTAGCCATGTGTGGCCACAACACACTCAAAATGTGGCTACAACACACTTTAAACATGCCTAAAATATTTAAGTTTAAATAATTTCGCAGGTCCAGTGACAACCCAAACAGACTGTTCAGCTATGGAGCACCAATTTTTTAAATCTTGTATTAGTTATTTTTCTGTTGCTAGGATAAAACACCATATCCAAAAGCAACTTATAGAAGAACACATTTATTTTTACTTACAGTTCCAAAGGGATAAGAATCCACATGGCAGGCAAGCATGACAGCCGGACCCAGAAGCTAAGAGCTCATACCCCTCACCTCTAAGCACAAAGCAGACTAGAAACGACTCAAGGCTTTCAATTCTCAAAGCCCATTTCCAGGGATGTACTTCCACCAACAAGGCCACTTTTCAAAACTCCCCAAACTGCCCCATTATGTGGGAGCAAGTGTCTAATTGCCTGAGCATGTGGAGGACATTTTTCATTTAAATGACCACACTTCACAAAAATTCTTAGGAACAAGTCTTCACTAGAGAAAGGGTCAGAAAAATTTAGGAACCCATCAAAGGCTTAAGATTCCAAGTTTACCAGACAGCCTGGATGTGGAATGTCCATTGACCATAAACTGATAGAGTCTAAACTCCTCTGCTATCATTTCTTCCCTGAATCACATTGGTATTATAACCATTGAGGAACAAAAGGACAAAATGGACATCAGATGCTAAAACTATATAGAGGTTCTTATTTGGAATTTGTGTTCTTTGGTGTTTATTATTAAGTGTGTGTGCTTCCTGGGAGGTATCAGCTTAAATATTCAACATGACTCTTCAGACGCCCGATTCCCACACACTGAATGAACGTTTTGGCTCTTGGGGAATGGCAGCATGAATACCTGGGGTTTACATCATCATCGGAAGGGTCAGAAAGGAATGAAGATCCATTCTTGTTCCTTACATCTTCATTCTCCACCTTTCCTACCCTTAATAGCCGAGGTGGACGAAGTGGACAATGACATCTACATGTCAAGCTTTGCAGCAGCACCAAGCTTGACTCCATCTTTGTGCGTTTCCCTCAAAGGACCCTTCATGGTAAATTGCTCACTTGCTATCAGACAGTGAGCACAACTTAGAGATTCATCAAAATGACAAAACTGAGTCTCTAGGGCAGGGAAAGGTCAGCAGACTGTGTGGGGTGCTTGGCCTGCGAGAGTCCTCCACAAAAGCTCTGGACATGGGCATGCCTTTGTTCGCCTCTAGTCCGGTGGAAATGATTCGGTGAATGCTCTGCACCTTCCTTTCCCTTCAATGGCATCCTTGACCCCTCACCCCACCCTTTCACATTCGATCTTTGTGCTCCGCTGCCCTTTCCGGATGAGGAAGAGTCTCACTAGATTAAGAATGAACCTTTTCAGAAGAGGTCAGTCAGTCCTGGAGAGCGGCGAGAATGAAGCCGCCCTCTCCACTTTGACCATTGATTGAGACACTATTCACAGGCTCCAGGATGCTAGGGAGGCAACTCTCTGGGAACTGCTGAGGGACATCAGGTTTCATTCCCATAACCCATGCCCAGTCACCCCAAAGAATCGGCCACTAGCCGGAGCTCCCTCCCACCCAGCTACATGGTAACGCAAACAAGTCCCTTCTGTGTACATTTTCCGTAGCGTGTAATTGCCAACTGGTGACAGAGAAGAATGGGGAGGAAACGCATTAAGAGGGCTTTGACAGAATTATTGTCATAAGGACCCCAATGCTACATGCCAGAAGCAAACTTCATGACATGGCAGTGCCTGGGGGAAGGAGTGTGCCCTGAGTTACCCTATAAAGAACTCAGCACTTTCGCCAACGCCACACACACCACACACACCAGCGTGTGCTTCCTAAAAACAACAGACCCGCAGTCACAGACTGGCAAGGGCTTTAGAGCCGTGCCCTTAACGCCATGAGAATTCCCTTTTCAAATTCCCCACAAAAGGCCACGCAGGAGGAGGGGCACTGCTAGTTTCCTAGAATGGCTCCAAATTAAACCAAATATCTTATGACGGCCATCATCTTTTATCATTTCCTCGGTTCTTCTACAGTGCCTCCGGTGTCATGGTTCTGGGGTCTTCTCTTGTCCTGGTTAGTGTCACAGTCAAGGTCAGTAAAGAAACGGAAGCTCAGGCCCATCTACACAGACACTACCATTGGTCTCAAAATGTTTTACTTGAGTTTAGCCTAGGATGGTCAGGAGAACAGGAAGTGTGTGGGGTCGAGAATTCAGGAGAAGAGGGTGTGAAGGTGTCCTTTTCCTGAAGCAGCACTGAACGCATATTATTGGGGTAAGGTTGTGGGGTCTAGGACAGCATTGCTTGCTATGAAAGAACTTCAATTTTAGAAAGAATTACAAAGTTCAAGAGCCCACCAGCAGCTCCAGGTACTTCCTATGCCTTGATCCTTTGAGAAGGTGAGGCTAACTAGTCTCACTGTACAACCAAAGAAAAGAGCATCATAGAAGCTCAATGATTTGCCTGAAATTATAGAGCTAATAAGTAGCAAATAATTTAAAATTAAACTTCTAAGAGCCTAATGTTCGCTACCCAATACTGCATCTTAGAATGACAGTATCTCAAACCTATGTGGGCTTCATGTCCACCTTTTAAGCTTTGCTAGTCAGCCCAATTTGGTCAATGGTTCTTAGGTCAGATCATTGTCTCCTGGGACCTCTAGTCTTTTTCTCATCCTTCCAGACTCGCATGCTCAAGAATTGGATATCTCCCTGATCCCACAAGCCAACTCTGTTCAAATTCTTCACAGTCATGTGTGGATATACTCCTCAGTCTCTTCCAGGGACAGGGTGACACCTTCTGATTCAGGCATGATCACTATGGGTAATCAGAGTCAGCTCTTGCTTGGCTTCAAGATGCCATTAGATGAACTTTAAGTTTTCCAAACTCTTCTGCTAAATGCCCCCCAAGTGTGTGTACATAAATATATATATATATATATATATATATATATATATATATGTGTGTGTGTGTGTGTGTGTGTGTGTGTGTGTGTGTATTTGTTTTCCATGTGTATATGTGTGTATGCATATGTATGAGCATGTATTGTGTATTTATGTGTCTATGTATCTAGTGTCCTTGAAGAATCTAGTGTCCTTGGATACTTCGTATTATCAAAAAGAGATGGGAGTTGACAAATGGACCAAATACCCAATTAGGCATGTGTGTGTGTGTGTGTGTGTGTGTGTGTGTGTGTGAGTCTGCATGCCTGTCTCTATCTGTGTATCTGTGTATGCATCTATGTGTTTATGCATGTGTACCATGCCGCACATGCCAAAATCAGCGGACAACTTACAGGAGTTGATTCTCTTCTTCTACCACGTGGGTTCTAGGGACCGAATTCAGGTCACCAGGCTGGATGGCAGACACTGTTACCTGCAGTGCCATCTTGTTGGTCCCCAGTTGTTTAAAAGTTCAGTAAGATGCCTTTCAGTGGTGCCTTCTAGACATGCCAGGACTACTACACTCATGAACTCACAGAAATTGCGGCTGCCTGTGCCAGACTTGTTTCCTATCAAGCCAGTTCACATTTCAGCACATAATGGGAAGGGTTTCAAGAGCCCCACCCATAACTTCAGACCTATGAACAGTTGATGGCTTCTGGGGGTAAGAGAGTTGGTTTTCTCTCGGGGAGTGACTCCTGTTAGGTTGCCCATGATCCAGGGGATGACCACACCCTCACACTCAGGAGTTTATGGGTAACACAAAAAGAGTAGGTGAGTTGAGGGAGAGAAAGGGGGAAGGGGAGTAGGAATAGAGGGTGAATATGACCAAAATACACTGCATGGAGATTATCAAAGAATTAATTTAAAAATGAGAAAGAGGACATTCAGCATAGCTCACGTTCTGTGAGCCATCCCTCTGAGACTCTCGTAAGCTGCCCTGCTTCTCACACAGCAGCCAGCCAGGAGTCCTTAGAGCATTCACTGTGGTGCTCCTCTGAGACTGGAAGAAGTGTATTACTAAAAAGCACTTCTAACAGTTGCAGATAAACAAGATCCCATGTGCTCAGGTCCGGAAAGCTAGAGCAGAAAAATAAATCCAATCCAACAATTATTTTTTAAAAAAGGAATCCTATCTTTTTCTGAATCTCTTAGAAAATGACAAATGAAAACCACCTTATAATCCACAGTAAATTTTCTTTAAAACTCTAATTTTCCATTATTTTTCACTCAACATGTCATATGCCTAACTTCCTCAAAGCTTCTCTTTACTTCATTCTCCAAGTTCAAACTCACCCTCCTAAGACATTTGGCACAGATCTGATGCCACCAGGTGTCTCCCATTCCAAGCTCTTTTGGAGAGTTCTTCCCTGAGGAGCTCTGGCCTGAGACCTGCAGAGATCAGGTTGCTTTTCCCCACTTGGAACCAGGTAAGGACCTAGTAAGCACATTCAAGAGCAGCAAGGTCCCATAGCTGGAAAGCCTGGGGAGTGGATGGTGGAAAATGAAACAGGCAGATTACCAGGTGTTCTTTTGGGAACGCTTAGATGATTTTAGCAGGGAAAAGATGGAAGACGTTGGCTGCACTTGGGTAACAGCCTCAGTAGGGTACAAGAGCGGAAGCAGAAAGATCAGCTCAAAAGCCATTTTCCATCATTGAAGCCTGAGATGCTTATGCCTTGAACAGGGTGGTAAGATTGAGATTGGTGAGCAGTTAAATTGCAAATATGTACCATTGGAAGTATCAAGATGATTATGATATGCAATTCTGCACAACAAGGCACTTAGCATTCCATGGACAAACCCTGACTGGCAGGGAGTGGGAGTGAATGTCCCTTCATTTTCCCTTAGGCATTTGGTGAGCATGTCACACTGCTCTAAAGAAATCTGTGTCATATTCCAAAGCATTTACTATTGTGTTGCTTGAAGGAAGCATATTTTAAGTCTTCTCTCTCTCTCTCTCTCTCTCTCTCTCTCTCTCTCTCTCTCTCTCTCCTCCTTTCTTTCTCCTCCACACCCCCCCATGGCAATGAAGACCTTGTCTCGGAAATTGTTTCTAACAGCATTGAATTCATTTTCCACAGGTCCTGGCCAACAATGATGAGTATCATTTCAGCAAATAAGACCAAAGTACAATGAAACAGAAATGCTAGCTTTGGGACCAAATTTTACAGGACAAGAAAGATAAACACATTTCTGCAGAGTGCCCACAACTGAAATACTTCTTAGCTTTGAGAGTTTTGAATGGGTCCCATAGTGAACCTTGGATCAGAGAAATTCAAGTGGATGGCTTCATCCATCCTTTTCTTATTCTGATCATTTTGCTTTATAACCCTCAGGTCCTGCACTATGCTTAGTAAGGAACACATGATTCTGTAAACTATGAATGCTTCTGATTGGTTAGCCAGAGGAGGGTTTTTTCTGTTAGATGGATTCCTTCTGAGCTGAAGACCTGTATTTCAATTCATGCATCCAAATTACCTTGCCTCCTAATGGCTGCATGAACAGATCCAGGGAAGTATACTGAACAGCAGGGTGAGAGTCCTTGGAAGGAGATCTGGTAGCTTAACAAAAGGCTGTCAGCTCAAATTTAAAATATCATTGGTGTCTATTCACTAAAATTTCTATTTAAACTTTACATTTTCCCTGCAAAGTCAATATCTATTATTACTTAAAAAATAATAAGTTTAATTGCCAAGGAGACTTCCAATGGAATAAAACAGATGAACCAACACATACATCTCCAACCAAAAAGGCCATGAACTATTCAAGTGTTCATAATCTGCAAAGACAGAGCGATTCTGACACTGAACAATGGTGAAAGAGAATACCAAGCAAACCAGAATATGCAAAGGGCAGTAGTTAATCCTCATCCATCTGACAGAGCAGAGACAGTGAAGGCCTAATGTGGCTTCAGACAGAACATTCAGCAAACAAGTAGGAATCAGAGAGATCTGGGGATACAGCATCCAGGGGGTGGCTACGAGCCGATGTATTGGTGTCTAAAAGCAAAACTGAAGACCAGTAGGGAAAACAGGGCCGGGTGAAAGTCCTTGGAGCCCCAGGATCTTCTTCCACCTGGGTTTCTGGGCGGATGATTGCCAAGTTCCAAAGGAAGGAAAGATGGAGGGAGGGAAGGAAGAAGGGAGGGAAGGGGGAGGGAAGGATGGAGGGAGAGAAACACAAACAAAAACCTATGTGTGCCTTAAATTAACACCAGATCCACCGAAATGTGGTAGCCAAGTTCCTCATCCAAATCAAGAGAATTAAGGGACCCCAGAAATACAGACATACAAAGACAGAAGGCCTCACTCCATTCCTTAGGTTTCTAAAAGCCAGAAGCCTACACACTTGAGGAAAAAGTCACTGTCAGGGATTAGTTACCATCCTCACTGAGGAGGCAAAATCCCTGACAGAAGCGACAGAAGGAAGGTGATGTTTTGGCTCACAGTACAAAGGTACAGTCTATGGAGGCAGGACACGGCCACAGCAGCCTGAGGCAGATGGTCACATCGTATCTGCAAGTGGGGCTCAGAAGAGTGAGGAATGCTAGCGCTCAACCCACTTTCTCCTTGTTACCCAGTCCAGAACCATAGCTCCCGGCCTGCTGACTGGGACAGTCTACATTTAGGGTAGGTTGTCCTGTTTAATTACCCCAGTCTAGAAGCCTTCCTCACAGACTACCCAGCGTTGTCAGTGTTAGACAGAGGACTGCTAAAGGTGCTGTGTGGAGAGTGCGCTATGGAGAGACCTTTGTCTGCCCTGTGTTTGCCCTGTGTTGGTTCCTCTTGTCCCAGGTTCACCTCAGCAGAGCAGGGACCTGTGGATCCAGAGTGTGGGAGATAAGGATTGCCTATAGAGAACTTAAAACCAGTATTTAAATAGACTGTCACTGCTTTCCTTTTAATTATCTCATGTACATCTGTTCTAAATAATTTCATGACATAGCCATCCACTTCTCAAAAGACTCAAGTCCAAGCCAGGCGGTGGTGGCGCACGCCTGTAATCCCAGCACTCAGGAGGCAGAGGAAGGTAGATCTCTGTGAGTTCCAGGCCAGCTTGGTCAACAAAGCGAGTTCCAGGAAAGGTGCAAAGCTACACAGAGAAACCCTGTCTTGAAAAACCAAAAAAAAAAAAAAAAAAAAAAAAAAAAAGACTCAAGTTCCAAGTTCCAAGCAGTTGCTGCAACTATCATACCATAGCAATAAATAAAAATCACATTTGTGCATTTTAACTTTCTAAATGGAAATTTATTTGGAAAACTCCAAAATTTAGTTAGTTTCCCATGACCACACACTCGGTTAAGGATGGTCCCTCCAAGGATGAGTTCAGAGGTTCAAACCCCTTCCCTTGGCTTCAGCCAGGTCTGCCGGTGGGACACAATGCCCATTGCATGACATAGTCCTGAGTTTAAACAGCAGACTCCAAACAAACACTACCACCATTTGACTGCAACAATACATTTAAAAATAGATAACAACTCCAAAAAATAAGGAACCCTTTGGAATACTTTTTGTCATTTTGTGTCACCACTTGAATGGTTATGTTTTCTTAAAAACTTGAAGCAGTATGCAGAGCACCGCGGGGAATAATTCAGAAGTTCTGTTTGTAATTACAAAATTTATTCCCCACACAAAATACTTGGCTTAGTGTGAGTGACATTTTTAAAATGAGATTTACCAGTGTTACTGTTTCTGAATCTAAGGACTTAAGAGAATAATCATTATAACTTATTTTCATCAGTACTACTTAAAATATTTTGATTCAAACATGCATTATAAATGTGCATGTCTACGGACATCTATGTATGTGAACAGATCTAGTGTTAGATGTGGCTTTCATTTGAGGTATACTGGCATTCACCAGTATATTTGGAATCCAGAGACTAAAATTAAAAAACAAAGCAAGCTCAGATGAAACTTACACACAACTATGAAGATACAGGAGGAAACATAAACTTCAAGCTTAAATTCTAGAAAATACAAACAAAAAATGGCCTATTGGTTGGGGAACATGGCTGAGTGTTTTAGCTAAAAGAACAGTATCGCCCCTAATTTTGGTCCACGAAGTCACTAAGAGCGAGTCTAGCCTGGAACCTCCGCCTTCTTCACAGTCTGTTTTCTTTGCTCCAGGTCTCATGCTCACCTCTGCACATCGGTAAATTAACAGGGGGCATCTGTCTGATCCACTTCATCCCTCCTTAAGGCTAAAGACATAAAAATAGGAGCGACTAACGCACATTGCCATCAGCCTTCATGGAGCTCTCTTTCAGGCACCCCCAAGTGGCGGTAAGATTCTCCAGTCATCGTCTTATGCCTGCTGTCACTGTGGATTCCTGGGACGGCAGAGCTTCTCGGGACAGACAGAACACACCTCAGATAAAACAGGGATCAGACAGTGGAGAAAATGCCCCTTGGAACAAGGACAAACAGACTTCAGAGACAGCCCCGGTACACACACACACACACACACACACACACACACACACACACACACAAGAACAATGAGCTCCTCAGACTGCCTCGCAGAACCAAGGTAACAGTCAGTCAGACCACACCTTGGCCAGACCACTCAGTTGCGCAAACCTCTTCCTTCTGGCCTTCATTCTTTCTTCCTCTGTTTAAACTGAAAGCTCACGTCAGTACCCAGAAAACAGAGTCACTGGATCCCTTTCCCTTTTCTGTTCTGGGTGTACACACTGATTACATCTCCTATCTCTGTTTTGACTGTTATCCATCTCCTTGGCTGACAGATGGATCGATCAATCGGGACAGGTGGCCAAGACTCAGCTATTGGGGGCTAGAGCTCGTACTTTGGCTCCCAGACTCTGCTTACAGAAAAATAAAACAAGGATAACATTTTGCAAAGACAGTTTTAGATGACAAGAAAGAACACTCAGAATTTAAAAATATAAGTTCAAAAAGTCTAAATGGGGACAAAGAAGGTAGAATTGAGATGAATTTTCAAAGCCTCAGGACAGAACTGGTAAGACGTAAAAAGTGGAAAATAAAATACTCTTAAAATCAGAGTGTTAGCTCATGAGATCTGACTTCTGACTAGCTGAAGTTCCAGAAAAAAAAAAAAAAGAACTAAGTAAACACATGGAATAACAACAGAAATAATCACAAGATATAGGAAACTTTCCCAGAAGTAAAACCCATGATCTTCCAAGGAGAAACCCCTACCATGTACTCAGGACAGTAAGTGAAAAACAAGCCACACACAGCAAAATAAGTTCTGAATATTAACAATGAAGACCAAATCCCCAGACAGGAAAAAAAAAACAAAAAACAAACAAACAAACAAACAAAACCAGAATATAGCAGCTAGCAGGAGTCAGCATTTTTCTAAAATACATTGAAAAATGGAATATGCTGGTGTCATCCTAGCCATGGTCCAATTCTGAAAACATTCCCAATCTAGAATCCAATAGGCCACAAGGTCAAATGTATAATAACTGTACAAAAAACATCATGTGGGGTTGGGGATTTAGCTCAATGGTAGAGCTAAGGCCATGGGTTCCATCCTCAGCTCAAAAAAAAAAAAAAAATCATGTGAGCAAGTTTTCAACAGCTGTACCTTTTGTGGCAGAAAGCTCCAGACGAGCATGCTTCACAGAGCAAGATGATAAAGGTAGGCAAAAGAAGATAGGCCACACAGAAAACGGGAATCAGGGTCACGGAAGAGTTGTGACAAGCTCATACTACTAAAAGGAATACTCCCATCAGCACCTATCCAGGGTCCTTGAACGTTCTCGACCAGAGAACAGGGAAGTAGAAATTTCCAAAGACAGTGTCACCAAGAAAATGAAGTAGGACAGATCCTCGGATTGTGTATCCTGTAGGATGTGGAAAGTAATTAGCATTGGGAAATACTGGGCAGACATTTTGAAAGACAAGGGCAGGTTGAGCTCCAGGACAAACAAAAGGCTCTACCAGAAAGGGTATGGAATCATAATGAGCTGGCAAGGATATTAGTATCACTCCAATAACATAAACACCCAGCACGGATTTGGCAAATAACTGAACCCTGGGGAGATGGGTGGTAGGAGATGAGTACACGTCACAGGAGTTAAGTTCCCAGTTTCCTTACTACACTAATAATCATAAGACAACATGCCTATAACACTGTACTATTTACAAGTATGGAATAATAAGTGAAGGAATGAAGCTAGAGTAAATATAAGTGGATTCCTCTGGGGTACGTGACTTGGTGAGGGAAAAAAAAGAACTGTGATTTTATTTTGTCTTTCATAATACTCGGTTCTAAAAACTTTGTACACAGAGTGCTTTGGGCAACATATTTAAAAGGGAAAAGCAGGAAACCAGAATTTTACTGGAAGCTCCAAGGTTTAATATGAATTGAAAAATCAATGTAATATTAAAATATAGAAAGGAGGGAGGGACCTCTGAGAGTTTGGACTTGGTACTTTACTGGTTGGCATCTGTCTGCCAGATCAGACCTCAGACCACACGCACGCATGCTCTGGAGGGATGAGAAGGAGTGTTTACTGGATACGTAGTTTACACCAGCTCCATCACAGAGGATTGACGGGAAATGCTATGACTGGCCCTCCCCCACGACCCTGGGAATGGAGCAAGCTGTATTCCAGACAGAGTATGAGTCTCTTCAAGTTGAACGACTTTCTGGTAGGCATTTGTTTTAACTTGGGAGTTGTAAGGACAGTGTGGGTACAGTCAGATCATTCATCCTCATACAACTCAGCAAGCTCAAGTAGCTTGACCTTGTCATTTAACTAGAGGTGGGGAAAGCTGCGCTGTGGAAGTGGCTTCTCTCGAACTCTCTAGCCTGAGCCTTGGAGCACGGAAACCACGTTGGGACCCTCAGCATCGTTCACCATGCCTTGCGTGGCAGATAGGAAATGCTCATTCAGAGTTATACTAACAGACTGATTGAGACTCTGAATAGTCTACTTGGTTTATCAGTTGACAGAAAATCAAGTTCCCCAATCCATTGTCTCTCTACATGCTATGCAGGAGACTTGTATGAGGCTTGTCTGGATGCAGCTTCTACAGGAAATGGCCCAGAAGACTTGCAATGATTTGAATACAACATGGATGCGTGTGTTGAATGCATGGCCTTCAGTTGGTGGTGATGCTGTGGAAACTCTAGGAAGTGGGGCTTAGTTCAAGGAAATGAGTCACTGAAGGTGTGCCTTTGACAGGTATACTTGATTCTTCTCTTTCTGTTTCCTGACAACTGAGGTAAGTAGTGCCCATCAAGAACTTCCTCTACTGTGATATTCTACCTCATCAGAGACCCCCAATCACAGCACCAAGAGACCACAGGATGAACCCACAGAAATCAGGAGCCAAAATAAAGTTGAGTTGTTTCAGTCAGACTTTTTATCACAGCAAGTCAAGAATAAGAGATGCTGGTCCCTTCTTTAAAGGCAAGATGGAGCTACACAGGCTGCCCTCATGCATCCTAAGGGGACAGTGTATAGCTGTGTCTCAGGCCTTCACACTGAAATGCCACACCCTTTAAATAGTCTTCAGTGTTTAAAAAAATAAAAGAAAGAAAGAAAAAGAATATAAAAAATTCTGTGGAAACAATTTTGGAGCCCACAGAACTTTTGAAAATGTCATTAGCAAACTGTAAAATCAGGGCGATAAAAATCAGACAGCCCAAGGGAAATAACAGTGTCCCCAGCACAGGCCCCTCACCCTGAGTCACCAAGAGACCAGTTTCCATGCACAGGTCCAGGAAACTGGGAGGTCAGAGCTGATGCATGTCTCCTGCCTGCAATGGTTTCCAAGGTGGGGATGATCTGAGAAAGATGGAGTGGAGCCAGACCAACTGGAAAAAAAGGGGGGAAACCTGAAAAATTGAAAGGAGATCCTTAGCACCCAGGGACAACTTTAAAGGATTTTAAGAAAGCAAACTCATGCTCTAGGCTTCCCTGGTTGGTTCCATACCTCTACTCAGTAGTCAGGATAGCAGATCCATCCCTGAGGTTTCTGCAGTAAAACATTTAAGATAGCCCATAAGGAGAGGCCTTGCAAGGATAAAGTGTTGTGGAACACTCAGAACAAGGTAGGACAGAAAATATTGTCTAAAGGTCACCTGTACTTCATGGTAATGTTAGCAAGAGTTGTGTCTGCTACTGATCAGGAAAATTCAAAAGTGTTTATTACTCATGGAGTTGCTTTACAGGGCTAGGCAGGGAGTGAAATAGTATCTAGATGAATGTGTCTGGTCCTAACAAGACACATGGTGATAAGCCCTGGGATGTGGATATATGTGAGTGTGAAGGGGCTGCAACCCTGGGGTGCAGGAAACACAGATCTTAAGCCTTACTGATACAGTTGCTCCCTTCAGAGATGCTAACATGAAAAATGCCCATCCCATGTGCAACTGGGTTTTTTTATGTGCATTTCTAGTGTTTCATTGATTCCCCAGGGACACTTTTAACAAAAATGGAAATGGAGACAGAAGAAGCCATCCTGGGGTAGTGCTGGCAGGCCTGCCAGTATTCAGGGCCCAGAGCTGGAACCAAAAGAGCATTTCTGTATTTAGAGATTTTTGCAACTCCATTCTCAGAAAGCAGATGCTCCAAAAAGTGATACTCCAGAGGACTTGTGAAATGTCCTTCCAAAGACCCCAAGAGCTGGTGGCCAGGAGCAAGGAAAATCACATTGTTGAGAGCTAGACCCATGACCTCATGGATGAACTTTCACAAATTACATCCTTCTTCTTTACCCCTGTCTCTTATAGCCTCAGGAGCTGGGTGTTACTTTTGTGTGAGGATAAGCAACTTGGGACATCTATGTTTCCTGGCCTTGAGCACCCTAGGTGAAAGTAAATGCCAGACTGAGTGGGTCCCCACTGGACTGGATAGGTCCCCAGGGATGTGTTCTGGAGCCTGTAGGGTTTCCTAGGAAGTCCCAATTTACTCCCTATCCAAATTCTGGTGACATGGCTGTCACACATCAGGGCAGAACCACTGGGCTTTGGATAGTGGTTTGTCTTCCATACGTTAGCACTGTGGTGGAAGAGAGGGTCACTGTACCTGGCAGGAACATGAAAGATGGCTGTCCACAGGCCCATGGCCCCAGGGTGCATTCTTGCTTCAAATTTCAATGATCTCCAGTGCAAATTTTTCACCCCCAAAATCAGAAATACTGACTGAGTATTCAACCCTTTCTTGGGTATTGTTCAACATTGATTTAAACCCTGTTCCCTGCTTCTAGAATCTTCCCATATAAGACCTACAGACATAAACATCACTGCTATAGAGATAATGGGATCATAGTTGGCACAATTGTTCTAAATGATGATCCATTGTTTTTATATTACCATTAAATTGTGAAAATGAGTGTTACTGAGTTGGCATTTAATTTCCAGCAATTATCCTGGGCTTAGGATGTTTCTAAGACACCATGTCAGCAACTCTTGCCAGTAGTTTTTATGAAAGGAAAGAAATTGAACTCTAACTGATGTTCCACAAATAAGACACTACTTCCACTTGCTTGGCATGCATTCACAATGTGAAGACCTGTTCTACCAATAAGAAGTATTTCACAGGGCTGAGGGGATGGCACAGTTGACAAAGTGCTTGTCATGTAAGCGCAAGACCCTGTGTTCAACCCCTAGAACCCACATTATTTTTAAAAAGCTAGGTGTATGATTGTAATCCCAGCACTGGGGAAGTGAAGGGAAATGGATCCCTGGGCCTCACTGGCCAGTCAGCCTAGCCTACTTGTCTCAAAAAAAAAAAAAAAAAGTGAGGGATGGAGATGGTGCTTAAGGAGTCTCCTTTAGACTAACTAACCTCTGATCTTGCCATGCATCTCCACATCAATGTTTACCTGCACACACAAGCATGCTCACATATTATATATGCAAACACAAAGAGGGCCACAAAGGATGTTTTTGTTAGCATGAAATATGCACAAAAATCAATAGTGGGGAGAAAAGTTATCCATAATACAATATATAGTATGATCAAGTTTCTAATATGCATATGTTGCATAGGATGTTCATTCATCCATTCATCAGATAAGTGTGAAGCCAGTCTGTGTTCATACTGTTCCAGGCACTGAGGAGTCAAAAACTACCAATCATCTATAAGGATGGAGGACAAATAAGCAAGTAAGGGATAAGCATCATAGGGTATAGTACATTAGGCTGTACAGGAGAAGACTGTCTTTGGATGTGGTCAAGTGTGTGAAAATTCTTTGGGGAGATTTTGGGCAAAGCCTGCAAGGAATGAGCTGCTCTTCCCTGCACAGCACCAAGGTCAGAGGGTGGAAGAACCTGAAGTGTGCCTTCAAGGCACAGTAGCCAGGTCTGAAGGCTCAAGTGGAAGGTCTGATGCTTGAGGTAGGTGATGTTGAGTGATCACTGTTAATCCTAAAGATGTGAGGAGAAAGACCACTGACCCAAATTATCATGAACAAATTAATGAAAGCAAGCTTTTTTCTTTATACACTTGGGCTGTCTCCCCCTAAAACAGAGTTAAAGAGGTTATCACTGGACATGGGCAAGACAAGGATTTCTATAGCTCAAGGGTAGGGTGTTTACAAATGGGGGATTGCAGACAAGTATGCAGAGGTACTGAAGCAGCATAATGAGGTCCTCAAAACAAAGTGGTCATAACAAGGTCGTCATAACAGATGGTTATAATAACCTTTTGAGACAAAGGTAGGGTTGTAAAATGGTCATAACAACTTTTTGAAACAAAGACATGGTTGCTATTTCCTGGAAGTGGAAGTACAGGACCATTGTAAGTTAAGATGTGGCATAGCCCAATCCTTGAGTAACACAGGTTTAATCATAAACAGGAAGGAACCTAGTTTGTCTTTATTGTAAGATGACTTTCAAGCCTAACATGGGGGTAGGCTAGATCATCCGTTACCAAGGGTCATGGTCTTCTGTGAGCCCTTAGAGGATTTTGAGCAGGAAAGAGGCAGGGAACTTTGGCCTTCCTGTGGGAAATAGCCTGTTGGGTGTGAGTAGAAGCAGAATGGCCAGTTCAAAGACCATTGTTAATAACTGTGCTTGAGGCTTATGACCTCAACAGGATGATAGAATTAGATGACTAAATTTTGAAGAAATAATAAAGGCAGAATCAAGAGGACTGCCTAATACACAGGATTGAAAATGCTAGTTTAGAGGAAAATGACTTTTTTTAACCTAAAGAACTTTAAAAAAATATTATGCCACTTATTTATCTGGAAAATACTGATGGAGGCAGACTTACAGTGGGACATCCAAAGGATTGCTAAGGAAGTATGTAGTAAAGGTAGTAGGTAGCGCTCACCTAATTTGTGTGCTCTAAGGCAGATGCTGCTGAAACAGGTCCGTTTTATATGTTTTCACTTAGCTATCACGATAATAACTCTGAGATGCAGGCCTTGTTGTATAAGGGATTGTGGGCTTGCACTTAACTAACTAGTCCAACCTTTTTTTTTTAACAGTGACTATGCATGGCTTTCAGAATAAAAATAACGGGCTCTCTGTTTGTGATGAACCCAGGGAGAAAAGGAAACGTTGGTGAATTTTAGTATTTAGTGAGTCTCTGGCGATTACTCAAGTCGGGTGGGTGTGAGCTTGTTTCACATGTATTCTTTTAGTTCATCTATATTGCGTTTCTTTATTCTGCTTCTGTGATAAAATACCCTGAAAAAAAGCCATGCAAAGGAGTGTGCTTTAGCTCACACTTCCCTGTTACAGTCCAGTCATCATTGCTGAGAAACCAAAGAGACAAGAACTTGAAGCCCTGATCACATCATACCCACAGTCAGGATCAGAGAAACATGAATATTAATGAGTGCATGTTGACTTGTGTTCAGGTGCTTTTCTGTACTGCTGTAGTCTAGGACCCACCCCCAGGAAATGCTACTGCCTACAAGGTGTGGGTCTTCCCACCTCAGCTAATCTGATCAAGAAAAATCTCTCACAGGAATGCCCAGCAGCATGGTTTTGGTTGATCCCAGACCCAACCAAGTTGGCTATCATAATCCATTGTCACCGTTTTTTTTATCCTGCCAGCCCAGAACTCAATGTTCTAGTCCCAGGGCCTTGATCCCTGCACTTTATATGTAATCTGCCTATCATCCTCTGGATTTTTCAAATCTCTCAGATGCAAACAAAAGAGGAAGAGATATTGAAAGGGTATCTGGAATCTGTTGTGATTTCTTTTAGAGAATTATGCAAATGGGTTACTTTTTTAACTATGATGTCTGCTAAACCTAGCATGTAATTTACAGCATATCCTAGATAAATAACTCCACCTGGAGCCCCTACACCAGACCAATGCTCTCATTATGTAAGTTGGATAGTATGGATTTATTTTTTATTATCAACATTTCATAAGTGAAAGATCGCATTTACCTTTGTCTTTTCTCTCCAGTTACTAAATTTAATCACAAATGCTGTGGCTTTGTCAACCTATGCACACTCGCTCAATGAAGTAAGGAGAGCAGGGGTAGGTAGTTACGGTGTCTGGCAATGGATGGCTAAAAGGATGTTTGTGGTGGAAACCTATCTAGTCATCATACTGAGACTCTCTTGACTTGAGAATTGTGGGCTTCTTCCTGCCACAGTGTTCACTGATTTAATGTGACTTCTCACTGTGCTCCATTGCTGTCTGATATTTTCAAGATGCTGCAGTGGGATGGGACTGATCACATCTTATTCAAGATGAAAGGTCAGATTGAGATCTCTACTCATCACATGCCTCTGCTAATGTTTAGTAAAACCCGATGCTGGAATCACACCAAAGGCAGTGCCCATGCTGTTCTCACAACTCCAAACAAAATATGTTTTTATTTTCTTTTACAAGTGTAGAGAGGAATTTTATCATAACATGGACTTTATTAAGTGGGGTTGTATGTGCCTTGGATCAAACTGAGTCTTCTGAATCATGAACACTGGAAATGGAAAGGAATTAGCCATTACATAGTCCAAATTTGCCACTTAATAGATGAGGGGAAAGATGCTCAGAGAACATAAGGGTTCTGCCCAAGACCACACAGAACTGAGGATCAGAATCCAGCTCTTTACCCTGAGAACAAAGTTCCTTCCACTCACTAGATCATGCCACCTGCCAAGACCGTTGCTGATAGTCTTGACTAACCACATGATGGTCCCAGGAGCTGACTGAGGAGCTGACCTAGCATAGATGTCCATTTGCCTCACATGCACCCATGATACAAACCAATTTTCCAGAACTAGAGAGACCCAATTCAGACTAGAACAATTCAGACAGCAGAACCTGTATGATGTACTTCAGGCTGGGATGCATGCCAGTATTTGGCTCTGCCCTCGATTCAAACCTAGAGACTGTAAAAGGGAACTTGGAAGGACTGAAAGAAGAAGGGGAAAAAAGGAGGATGGGGGATCAAAGCGTGCTCACAGATATGTACAAAAATAGGTCAGAGGCACTGAAGAATCAAGCCTTTGCCTTTTAGAAGTTATTTTCACTAACAACTGTTATCAGAGTACTTCCACCATCTTCACGAATGCTTGCTTAAGTTCAAAACAGGATCAAGAATGGAACTCAGTTTTTTAACTGACACCGTCTCTTGAACCTCAACTGTGGTCCTTTAGCAAGTCAACCATTAACACAGCTGAGCTTGCACAGCAATCAGCTGCCAGCTCACTTGGAGGGATGGTTTTTAAGATGCAGTTGGCATCCCAGTCAACCCCATCATAACCACAAGCTGTATATTGTTACCTTTGAGAGTCCATCCATCCAAATGTGGAAACATGATCTATGCTGGATGCCAACTGTATATAATGGCATCTCCCTGCCTATAGCTATTTGCCAATAATCAATCATATATTGTGATTATACATAGCAGGGTACTGTGACTACATTTGGATTTTCTGTTAAAAAAAGAAAAAGAAAAAGCTTTACTTTCTGTTGAATGAAAAGCTTGACGATTCCCAGGTAGCCAACCTTGGGAAAGCCTTCACCACAGCAAAGAAAAGTGAGAGCTTGTGTCGGTTACACTGTGGTACCTCCAGATCTAGAGTTCTGCTTCTCATACATTTTGAATGACAAGTATGTATTTGTGAGGTGTTTTGTTTTTTCAGTTACAATGACAGAAACTCAGCTCAGGATGAAGCAAAGGAATTTGGAGATGGATAACTGAAGTACTAGTGGTGCATCTGCAATGTCTCTTTTATTATCCCAATTTCTTGGCTCCGACTTCCCCAGTATTTTGGCTTTATTCTGTCCTTTTAATGAAGATGGACTTTCTCTCTCTCTCTCTCTCTCTCTCTCTCTCTCTCTCTCTCTCTCTCTCTCTCTCTCTCTGTGTGTGTGTGTGTGTGTGTGTGTGTCTGTGTGTGTGTGTGTGTGTGCTAGAATGTGCTCGCACATGTGTGTGCCTTTGCACACATTCATGTATGTTCAATATAGTATATGTGTATGTGTATATTGTTGAGATAACTCAGTACATGGCTAGAGGCAGACCCTGGCTTATCTAATTCCAGTTTAGCAGCCTTGCCTAGAGTCAGGAAAGAACTTTTGGGGACATAATGCATGAATACAATTCGTGTGGAAGCATGTTAACCCTACCTTTAAGCCACACAACTGACTGGTAGTCCCAAAGAGTCACCATCTCTGGCATTCCATGAGGAATGTTGATTCCTTGTCCCACCAGAATGCTATTAATCACCCAGGACTCCAGAACCACATGCAAGAAAGGAGGGCAGTTTCCCAAGGTATACAAGATGCCAGTAAAAGAAAAAGAGACAGGATACTGAGCAATCACTCAGCCTGCACCAGAGAAGCTTCTTCTTATGGTAGATGAGAAATTAACAGACCCACACCTGGACAATGTACAGAGACTTCGGAGGACTCAGTCCTACATGAGACGTCTTCATCAAACCCCTCCTCTCAAGGCTCAGGGAGCTACGTGGGAAAGGAGGCAGAAAGACTGACTATAAAAGCCAGAGGTGATGAATGACCCCAAGGAAACAGTGTCTTCCAGACACAATCAGACTATGAACTGATTCACATATGAACTCACAGAGGCTGTAGCAGCACACACAAGATCTCCACAAGTTCAAGCCGGACAGGGTCCCAGCACTGGGACATACGGTCCTACCTTTAACCAACAAGCTCTCTGCAATTGATACCTTCTATCAAAGGGAACATCTGTTTCCTCCAATGGCACGTCACTGAGTCTATCAACCACACAACCAGAGCAGTTCCCATGTGCAAGAGCAGTTGGCCAACACAAACAAGTCAATGGTATTTTTACAGACTTTTGTTTTGTTTTGCTTTGGCTTTTTTTTTTGGTCTTGTTGGTCTTTTTCCTGTTTATGTGTTTCTTGTTTGTTTGTTTGTTTGTTTGTTTTGTTGTTCTTCTTCTTTGTTTTTGAAAGGCAGAGAAAGAACACAAAATTGGTTCAGAAGGGAGGTGGGGAGGGTCTGGGAGGAGTTGAGAGAGGGGATATATATATCAAAATATATTGTACTAAAATTTAATTAAAATTTTTAATTAATTAATTTTTAAAAGAACAATATATGTCAGTGACATCCTGAAGGCTTGAAGACAAGAGAACCCCAAGCACGTGTGCATAAAAGGGGAGAGGACTAAGTGACCAGGACACCCTCTCGCAGCCCAGGATCCAGGGGTGGTTCCGGTGCTGGCAGTCATGGAGCACTATAGGCTTTATCCCAGGGATCATGTTCAGGAGCAGGTCCATCTGGGCACAGACGTAGAGTGGGAAACATCTGTACGGACAGTAGTTGTGGTGGTATTGTGTTCCTTGAAATATTGTGCACCCTAATAAACTTATCTGGGGTCAGAGTCAGAACAGCCACAATATTAAACAAAGAGAATAGGCAGTGGTAGCACATGCCTTTAATCCTAGCATTCCAGAGGCAGAAATACATCTGTTCAAGGATACAGCCAAGCATGGTGACTCATGCCTTTAATCCCAGCAAGTGAAGGTAGAAAACAGAAAGGTATATAAGGCATGAGGGCCAGAAACTAGAAGCATATGGCTGGTTAAGCTTTTAGGCTTTGGAGCATCAGTTCAGGTGAGATTCATCTGGATAAGACTCAGAGGCTTCCAGTGTGAGGAAACAGGATCAGCTGAGGAACTGTCAAGGTGAGGAAGCTGTGGCTTGTTCTGCTTCTCTGATCTTCCAGCGGTCACCCCAATACCTGGCCTCAGGTTTGATTTTATTAATAAGACCTGTTAAGATTCCTGCTACATCTAGTGATGAGACACAAGCAACAGAGGGCTGTGCCTGAGCATCATTCCACCTTCTTCCACAATAAGAGAGCCCTCAGCTGTGAGCTGAGCACACACCAGCCCGTCCCGAAGCTAGAAGTCACATGCCTCAGTCCTAGCCAGTGAGGAGAGCGTGAAAGTGTTGTGAACAGCATTACCTATTTTTTCATCATTTCTTTGTCCCTGTTAGTTCGAACAGGGACATATGACCCCCTGCTGACTTCTGGCTGAAGCTAGAGCTAACAGGGTGGAAACTGAGGTAACTTGAGAGCAAAGGCTTGTGACAGAGAAACAGTTCAGGACTCAACTAAGTCACGGGACGAGAAAAAGATGACATTTGCTAGACTGCATCAACCTTCTCCTAGAAAGAAATTTCTATCTTAAGTTGTTCACTATTTGGGGCTCCTAATACTTACAATCCAAATAAGTCTTAACTGAGACTAAAACAAAAGTACTCTTTAAGCATGCCAGAATGAGTGGAGAGATGGCTCAGCAGTTTAAAGCACTTGATGCTCTCGCAGAGGACCAGGTTCAAGTCCCACCAACCATGTAGGGCATTACAACATCCATTAACTCCAGTTCTAGGATATCCACTACCCTCTGCTCACCTCTGAGGACACCAGGCACATAAGTAGTACACATAGATACATGCAGGCAAAACGCTCACAAATATTAAATAAATAAATATTAAAAAAAAAACTTAAAAATGAGTGACAAACACCTCAAAAATGTTTGGGGGTTGGGGATTTAGCTCAGTGGTAGAGCGCTTGCCTAGCAAGCACAAGGCCCTGGGTTCTGTCCTCAGCTCTGGCAAAAAAAAAAAAAAAAAAAAACATGCCAGGATCCACAAGTGGGACTCAGTAAACATGAAGGGTTGAGCCTCCCAGTAGCTAGAACCCAAATTAGATGTCTGAGTCACATTATCTCCTTAATCCCATGACCAACTCTCCAGGGGCTTTAGTTCACTCATCCACAGCTGAAGGGCAAGAGGGTGATGTGCAAGTTGAACATCCCTACACCCCAAAGCTCAGGGGCTTTTACATTTGGGAGAATTTTAGATTTATTTATTTTATTTAGAGATAGCCAATTCAACAAGTAAACCCTATTCAAACATTCCAGCATCCAAAAGAATTCTGAAACACTTCTGATCTCAAGCATTTGGGGTAAAGGGACCTTCATCCTGTGCAAGAAATCTCTTTCCCTACATAGACATATCTCCTCCAAAGCTCTTCATGTCTACTATCCAGGGCCTTACTGTATATGAACAAAACATAAAAATATCACAGGAAAGTGCCAGCTCACCTATGGTGAAACACCAAAGTGGTTCAAGTACTGGCCTCACCAATCCATTGAGAACCTTATTTACATTGTTAAAGCAATGCACATCCAACTTGAAGAAGGTTCCTTAAGAAGCCTCCAGAAGGCTCTGCATTTCCCCTGGCAGAGAGACAAGCGCCATGACCTTGGAAATTCACCCAAGTGATGATTGAAGTTCAGAGCTGAAAACCCCTGGCCCTAGACAGAGCACAAGGCGCCACCACCAGGCTGAGAGCTTTGAATGCCAGACTTGCTTCTTACAAGACTTACGTCCAGTCCCAAAGTCCGAGGGCCCTTCAGAAAACTCCAAGTTCAATGCCAGAACTTGGTCAACCGCTATTATTGAGCTGACAGATTCCTGGCTCTTCTACATTCTTTCTCTTTTTTTTTCTCTCAAGTGAATAAGTAGGTCTAGTTCAGTTTATTACAGGAACAAATGCTCTTCTGCAAAACTAATTCTTTTGAATGGTTGAAATGAAAAGTAATACCCCACTCCACCCTTCAGAGGCCACTCAGACTTAAGCACATGAAAAACGCTAGTGTTTCTCAACCCAAGGCTTTATGTGGGATGAGGAATATAAAGAGCCTTTTCTAACCATTGTGACAGGGAAAGAATGTGCAGGTCTCTCAAGAGAAGGCTGCAAGAGTCCATGTTGAACTGATTTATGAATCTTCCACCAGGAATAAAAGTCCATAAATGCAGCACTTACTCAATGATTATTTGATAGTCTACATACTCTGTACATATTTGGAAATACTTCTAAATTAGGGTTTTAAAACTACCTATTAGTAGAAAATACATTCCTTTTCACCATTAACTTCTGGGTAGGGGCATTAATAAGTACTCCTCCAAAACAGAAGGCTATCCATAACCTTGGCACAGCAAACAGACATGTGACCACCAGCAAGGCTAGGCACAGAGGATCCTGCCAGTCAGTGTATGACTATGGTAATGAATCTAGCATAGGCTTTTGGTGTTTGAAACAACTATTTGAAGAAACTTCTAAGGAGTAAGCTTATTTGGCCCTTCTTTAATCTTCAGTAAACACTGAAAACAGAAAAACCCTGACCACAGTGTGCACACACACACATGAGCACATGTGTGTTTAGTGGGAAAGGGGACGGACATGTGATAGTAACCAATGACCTGGACAGAAGAAAGAAGTCCGGGGTGTTTGGAATGTGCTTTGTGAGAGGTGACACCAATGGTACACTTAGATTTCTAGGGTCTTTGTGTTGAGTTTATTTTCCAGGATGTTAATCCATTTAGGACAACACACACACACACACACACACACACACACACACACACACACACACACACACACAAAGCAAAGCAACTACCCACCAGTGAGAGTTGGTGTCTCATGGGGCTAAAGCAGCCTGCTGTTTATCTGTATTTATTTTCTATGGCTGTGAGACTTTACCACAGACTCAGGGCTTAAAACCAACAGATATGTCCACTCTGGCAAAGCTGGAGGCCAGACACTGAAATCAAAGCGTCAGCATGCCTGGAGATTCTCAAGAGGATTTGCAGCATGCTCTCACTTCGGGACACTGCCCTCAATCTTGGTTTTTCTTGGCTTGTGAATGCAGCACTCCAGTCTATTCCTTCTGCACATGGCCTTCCCCTCTGAGGCACTGTGTGTCTTTTCCATCTCAGAAGGATGTCTCTCTACAAATTCAGGACCATCCCGATCCAGGACGATTTAGAATGTTGGGTTCCCTGCTCTGTCTGTCTTCTTCCCTTGAGATGGGTCTCTCACTGAACTTGGAGCTATGCTGGCAGCCAGCAAGCCCTAGCAATCCTCCTGTCTCCCTCCACCCTCAACAGCGCTGGCATTAAAAGCATGCACACAGCCACATCTGACTTGCAAAATGAGTACTGAGGACTTGGATTCAGGTTGCCATGCTTGCCCAGGAAACTCTCTTATGCCATCTTTCCAGATCCTCAAGACTTTTTCTCCTAATCAAATTGAATTGACAATTCCAGGTGCCCAGGCTTTCCAAAGGGCAAGTTTCAACCACTCTAGTAGAAATGGTAGCAGAGCGGCCAGTTCCTGAAGTTCATAATCTTGGCTTCATTTCTTTTCTATCTCCTTTTGTCCCTCTCTTTTTTCTGATCTTCTCTCTCTTTCTCTTCTCCTACAGCAGACACATCACTCTGAGCTTGCAACATGACCACATCTAACCCATCACAACACTGGGCCAACTGGGGCTGAATGCACAGCACATTTAAGTAGGCAGAGCAGAGAACTGCTGTTGTCATTCTTCAATATAAAGTTCTCACGCAGCTATAAAACAACCAAAAAATCCAGACAAGTTAAATACAGCAAAAGCCCAAATGCAGTAAAATTCAAATATATTTACTCCAACGGGTTTTTATTGTGCGTGTTTTATGTGACACATTCTGTAAAAAAGTGTCAGGGACACAATGATGAATCAAATAGACAGAGGAGCTGGCTTTGTGGTTTACATTTATATATCTTATATCATTAATTCTAGTAGAAAAAAACCATACAACACTAATATGTGCAAGCCAAACACTGTTCATCAAGAGACTCGACAGCACTAACTATTTCTAGGCAATGCTGAGGGACTAAGAGTTGGAGAGATTTCCTGATAAGCAGACAGATAAGGAGAAGAGCCATGACTAGGTATTAAAGGTGGTGAACTTCCAAGATGTCTGGCTTCTTCCTTACCTTCCTGACCTAAGAAAAAAAAGCCTGCTGGCCTTTCCTCTTGCCTGGGGACCTATCTGACAAGTTCAAGGCCAGATCTTGAACTTGTTTACCCAAACCTGTAGACCCATCAGCCTCCCTGCCTTTATCCAAACTGACCAACCCTCAGTTGGAGGAAGACCCCCTCAAAACCTTGAAAACCTCCAGCCCTCCAGGGAAGACTGGACTCCAGCTTTCCCATCCCTCCTTTTGTTTGCGGAGGGTCTTTTCCTCTGTGTGCCTTGGTGTATGTGTGTGTGTGTGTGTGTGTGTGTGTGTGTGTGTGTGTGTGTGTTTCCTCAGCCCTAACAAAAGCCTTTCTTCACAGGCTGACTCAGTTTGGTGTGTCTCAGATTCCACTCCCTCAATATTTGTTGTCCCAGAGACTTTTCTTGCCTCTTAGTTCTTTAGCTGGCAGGAAAAAAACAGAGCCCGATGAAGACCCCAGACAGTAGCAATGGCACTTGAGCTCTGTCTACCCATTCCACTGTTGACATCATCAGCTGGATCTATAACTTTCTTCTCTGTTCCAGCAACCACAAGCACTTCTCTGTCACCGTGATCCCTAAATCATTTGACACTTGCCTCATCTAGAAATTAAACTCAACATGTTTGTTTCTCATTGAGTCTTAACAATTTCTTGACAATTGAACAATTCTGTGGTCTGCAATACCATTCCATTTTCTTGCCTATCAAACCCACCTGTCAGTATTGTTCTGTGGAATCTCCTTTTGAGAATAAGCTTCGTTACAAATGGCTTTGAAATTAGCTAAAAGAATTTGACATGTGCAGTGTTGAGTGCATGTTTATTTGCTTGCTTGTTTGTTTTGTGTCCCAGCATAAGCTAGTCTGGGATGCTGCATATTACTGTATCCTTAACTCCTACACCGTTCTAGGAGAGAAATGTGTTACCCCACCATTTCATAAATGGACCCCCTTGTTTCTTCTTTGCAGTAAGTATTAAGAAATAGCCTATAGGAAATATATTTTTTCATATTTTAATTGACATTTTAATACTTGGGCTTAACTGTTAAAGCCAAATCCCAAACATCTCAGAACTAACACAACTCAATTTTTGCAAAGAAAGTGATAGAGATCAGGAGGGAGAGATTGCAATCCAAGCCTGTCATTATTGCCATAAAGATGTCATTTTAGAATTATTTTAAAATTATGTCGGACAATTTTGTTCCTTGGGAATTTCCAGCGCAGGCTCATGGATAGAGTGAGTCCTCTGCTAACAGCAGTGGGTGAAAAACGGTAACTATAATTTTTATATTAGGGGTAGGTGACAGCAGCTGGACACACTTATCAGCATGTTAAAGTTAAGTGCCACCATTCTGGGGATTCTGTGGTGCCAATTCTCAACCACAAATACAAAGAAAACACAGTTGGGTTCACACGGCGGGGTTCAGTTACAGTGTGGTTGTCCGGATGATCAGAAAGAAAGGGCAGAAGGATGGAGTGCATGTAGTGCCTTAGCCTGATGAGTGTGAGGGCCAGGGAGTTTAATCCACCAGCATCACTGAAGAATGTAAGAAAGAAAGGCGAGCAGAGAAGAGGCAGTGTTTTCAAAGCCTTAGGAAGAACTCACTAGGCTCTGAGAACGTGCACACACAGCTCTGCATAACAGTTATATACAGTGATCTACATGTAGGAAGCTATATGACACCCCTCAGTTTCCCCAGGGTTACTCCTTGTGCCCCTGTTGTGCCCCTCCCTGGGCCTCTCACCCCTGCCTTCATCACATCTTTGCCCCTATCCTTCATTCTTATCCATCGGAACCATCCCCTAATTGGCACCCTTAGCTCAACCTGAATGTTTTTGCTGCACTGTGTACTGAGTGCTGTGTAAAGTTCTAGGAATATAGAAGTGACAGCGACATGATTTCTTGTATTATCAAGAATCAGTCTTTACCACCAGCCCATGAGCGCCTCTTCTCCCCCTTTCCTGCACCCCCTCAATGCTCTCCTTTCTTCTAGTTTCTCACCTCTCAAATTATTTATGTTCCTTGATAACTTCCCAGACTCATCTTTTGGGGTCCCATTCCTAAGACAGCCTTAAATAACTCACCTAGCTCCAGAGTAGACCTCAAACTCTCAGAGTTAAGATATAAATTCTCAGGAAGCAAATATCTTCCCCTATATTCTTCAAAATTGAAAGTAAGCTCTTGGCTACACAATTCAATCTGAAAATTAACCCCTACTAGTTTCAAAGGATAACTGTCTTTTCTCCTGGAGCCCACAGCATTTGACACAAGTCCAGGAAAGACTGGGATGAAAGTCTGAAATGAGAAGCCAGCTATCCCAGCAGCTAAGCTGGCTTTTCTGTGTTCGGCAAATCCTAAGTGCTAACAGATAATGAATTCCCGCCTCTCCCAGATGCTGGGTGGAAGACTCCAGGCCAGTGAACGGTCACCTCCCTTCTAAGTCTGCTCAGCCTTTCCATGGGGCGCCAACCTGAACCACACTTTTAGTTATCTCCACTCTGGTCCTTATGTCCTCTTATCTCTATATTTTATCATCTAGTAGGAAAAATGGGCCAAGTCTCACATAGTTGCTCAGTGTGAATCAAAAGATTTGTTAACATCCATAATGCATGTCAAAGAAAGAGATCAAGTCCAACTGAATTGCCTAACAAGGCAATGCATGAATGACCCATGAACTTCCAGCAAGGGAATGCGCAATGACAAATGGAAGGTATCTATAGTTTAGACCTGAGTGTTTCCAAAGGCCCATATGCTCATGCTTGGTCTCTATACTATGACACAAATTCGGAGGTGGTAGGACTGTTAGGAGGCAGAATCTAGTGGGAAGAAGTAAGGGCACTTGACGAGTGCCCCTAAAGGAGACACTGGGATCTGGACCCTGACTTTTTCTTCTCTTCTTCACTAGCCAGTTCACTACCATGAACATAGCCTGTCTGCTACCATCTCCCACCATGATGTACTATGCTCAAGGCTCCAAATAATAGGAGGTGGAAATAGAAGGACTGGACATTTGAAATCACACTGGCTGCTTACAAGTCCAAGGCCAGCCTAGGTCCCAGAACACTTGAATGTGGTCCCAGCTGGCTGGAATAAAGACTTTCAATTGGCTATATACTATGTCTGAGTGGTCATCTCTGGTGAGCTCCCCATAACACTCAGCACTCCAGGTACCAAACAATAGGACCCAGGGGACTGTGGACTGAAGTCTCTGAAACCATGAGTCAAAACAAAACAAAACAACAACAACAACAAAAAAAAAAAAAAAAACAAAACCACAGACCCTTTCCCCTTTCATCCTTATAGGTTGATTGTGTCAGTTATGTAGATACAATGAAGAAATGAAGAAGGCTGGCTGACACAATGATCTACTTATTTAACATATCACGTTCTAAAATCCATCATCCAAGTTGCTAGTTCCAGGACAGAAGCATTGCATGTGTGCATGCACATACTAGCAGCAAACATTCTAGAAGTCTCCATATATCCCAGTCTTAATAATGGTAGGGTAGGGGTGAGGATGAGGATGATGATGATGATGATGGTGGTGGTGGTGGTGTTATCCACTAGGATCACACTTCTGGCAAGAACTTGCCTCCAGCTGTGAGGTAGATGCTTCTAAAGCAGGCTTCAGCTCCATGAAGGTTGGTCACAGCTGCCGGACTGCTTTACTTGGGGTCATGCTCTTCCTCCAGGAGTGAGTCAGGTAAGGTATGGCCTGGCGTTGCAGTCTGACCCAGGACAACAATGATGGACCACATCCCCTCCAGCTCTGCTGGGTGAGTTCCTGTCTTCTGAGGCCCACGTCACTGTCTGTAATCTGCTGTCTTCCTTTTCCAGTGTGGTCTCCAGTATCCCCCTTGCACTCAACTCTCCTGTATCTGCTTCTACAGAGCACACATCTTACAACAGGAGAGGGTGAAGAGTAGCAGCTGTGCAGCTGATCGAGGCAGGGCAGAGTCACCCAGATTGCCTGCTTCTGAGACACTCCGCTATTCTGTCCTACAGTAGGTGAGGAACACCAACCTCTTCTCCATAACCTCAGTCACCCTTAAATTCCTTCAGTTTCAGGGCTGTGAACAGGGAATAAAGGCATCCTTCCTGACTCTTCTAATGTCTCTTTTCATATTTTTCTACTCAGATGTGTTACTACATGTATCTGGGGGCTATCTTTTAAAAAGCCAGCTCAGTCAGGCCATCTCAAGAAGGAACATTAAATAATAATAATAATGAAGTTAATTGTGGAGACATGCATGTCTGGGGGAGTTCTCTGAACAGAATTATTTGATTCTCTCTTCTTAGAAAATGGGGGGATTAAAACCCTATAAGTTTACTTAGGACTAGGTCCTGGAGGTATTGTTTGGTGACTGACTTGGATAAATAGAAAGACAATGGGTCTCAGAAAAATGTTCTCATTCATCACTGATGCTCAATATACTCTTCTGAGAACCTAAAGCTGTTGACACCATACTACCCCTCCAAACAAAACAAGCCAGTGCTGGAAAATACATCACTCCGAACACACCAGTCCTTGTGAGGAAAAGTGGCAAGCTGAACTCACTAGATGGGGTTGGAACAATTGGGGAACACTGCTCACAGCAGACGAAGCCATACATAGGGAGACACTGTGAACGAGGCAGGGCAGAGTGTGCCAGTGAGGTGTGGAGACCCTCCCCCAGCCACTGACCTCTCAGAAACGGACACTGCTCACCTGTAGTCCAGTCATTACTTGCACCCTGATCTCATGTCCACTTTGTTTGTGTGTGTGTGTGTGTGTGTGTGTGTGTGTGTGTGTGCATTTTCACATGCATGCAAATCACGCAAATTCAAAAACGACAGAAGCATTGTAGAGGTCAGAATTCAACATCAGATGTCCTTCTCAATAACTCTCCACCTTATTTTCTGAGACTGAATCTGGAGCTCACCAATTTGGTTGACTGAAGGTCGGCCGGCATCTCCAGGGATCTGCGTTTCTCATCTCAACATCGCTAAGTATACACGTACCTGGTTCTAAGTCAGACCCTCGGGCTCACATGACGAGCACTTTACTGACGGAGCCATACCCCCACTGTGGCCTGCCACTTCTATTCTAAAAGGAAGCTCCCCAACTCAGAGCTGAAAATCCAACCAGTAGCCTGGTTAGAAGGCCAAGGGACCACCACGCTGATCTTTTCAAACATTACTCAGTGAGGCTGTCGCTGCTTTTCTCAGCTCTCACACAGCTTTATCTTTGCCATTTTCCATCTCATAGTGTGTGTGTGTGTGTGTGTGTGTGTGTGTGTGTGTGTGTATGCGAGTGTGTATGTGGGTGTGGGTGTGTTCACTCTTCTATGATTGGAATTCAATGAATGGGTGAAAACATAGCGTTCACTTGTGTCCCGTGCAATGCTTTCTCAAGGCCTTCTGGGCTGACTATAGAGACAGAGCAAGACTATACAAGGGCCATTTTTACAGAGGGCCATCTTTTATAAATGGGGCTTTGTCTTTACAAACAAAACAATTCCTGACTTGTTTGTAAGTCTTCTGAGTCTCAAGATAAGGGACACACCTTCCTCGTGTGACTGACTTTAATAAGCCATTGGGGGTCATGAAAATGAGGCTGGGCTGGGTCTCTTTTGTAGCATGGCCTTAGTTAATTTTCTTCATGTTGCACCTGGCCCCAGCACCATCTCACCTGACCCTTCATGGTGCTCTGAAGGACACTCCAAGCTTTCTACCTTTCTTGTAGGGAGCAGCACTTTTCTGAATCAAGATTTTTATAAGGATTATACATTTTCCCCAGCACATATCAATTGCATTTCTACAATACATACTCAACATCACAAAACATCAATCATGGTAATAATGATGGCACAAGACACTCTCAACAAAGGGATGGCTAGAAAGTTGTGTGTAAGCTTTGCACCCCTCTAAGCACTGAACACATGCTATCTTTTTATATATCTCAAATTCTCGTCAGCTGTAAGATCTCAGGCAAGGTATGTAGCTGACCTGCCCCTCATGTTCCTCTCCTGCAAAGTGAATGATCACATCGACAGCTAGTTCATAGTGAGAAGTACGTTAGTTAAGACTTTTCGAGTTCTTAGACTTGCTCCCCCGTACACAGCAAAACACTCAGAATATTATTGAGTCTTCTGGTGATGATGATGATGATGATGATGATGATGATGATGATGATGATGTGATGATTATACACTGAGGGTGTGAGCTTGAAAACTCTGAATAAGTGGATTTTGAGCCCTGGGCAAGTAGAGAAATGAAAGCATTCATTAACAGATTTGCCACCTTCTCAATGGTAATTAATTTTATCATTAATATTTACCCTAAAAGCCTACCTACTTTGCTTCATTTTTTTTTTTTTGCTCAGTTATTATCAGGCCTATAGCCAATCAGCTATCAATCACCTCCCCCCCCTTAACCTAGCTTCATTGTACAGACTATTCCTTAGAGAACCTTGAAAAGTGAGCTCACTGGCAGCATTGAGTGTGGTTCCCAGCCTTCCCTTGACAGAGTTCTGAGTTGGGGAGGAGAAGCCCCCCTGAAATCACTGTGACAGGGTGGTTTCAGAGCCATGGTAAGTTAGTTTTTCTTTCTTTAAGCCGGGTTTCTCTTTTTTAAACTTACCCTTACACTCTCTCTATTTATTTACTTTGGCCTTGGTGGACTAGACCTCAGCTAAAACTTTATGGACCTAATAAAATTCCCAACATTCTCAGACACGGGTCGTGATGTTTGTGTGCTAGGCAGAAAACAAAGACGTATTATGAGGAGTGTGGACATTCTTGCTCCAAGTGAGCCATGCACAGGCCTATAGAGCCAGGCTGCAGCTAACCTGTGCCACAGGCAAGGCACGCAGGCCTTACTTTCCATATGTACTGTCCTTTGCCCTCTTCTGACCATAACACAGTCGATGTCTTACATCTTGTCCTCACACTTGACCTTCAGGAATGTCCTCCATGTTTCTTCCTCTTCTCTTTGAAGAGTTCTTTAGGGAACACTTGGTTAACCCGATAGAGCAAGTTAATTTGTTATCTCTACTGAGGAGACTGTTTCCAGAGGCAGCTCCATAATTAAAGAAGTGAGCCATTGAAATGATGGGGCCATTGAAATGATGCCACACTGGTGGCTGCCCAAAATCTATGCACCAGCCGGTCCAGCCTGTGAAGCTGTGAGAGTCCACACTGTTTTAGCTCAATATGGCTTTGCCAGTCAGTCTAACGTCACCATTTCATCTCACATCTCTGTGCTTATCACTTTTTGGTACTCTTTAATCACTTGATGTTTTTAGCATGGCTTGTTAGCTAAAACAAGGCTCTTTCTTTTTTCTTTCCTCTTCTCTGTAGCAAACAGAAGTTCTTTCACAGAAATGAAGGAAGAACCAGTCTGATGCTAGCCACGTAAGGACCTCATCAGTTAAAACATTCTTTAGATGACTGATGGGAAAAACATTAATAAACAGTGTTTCTTGATTCCCTGCAAAAGATTAGTATTTGGAACTGCTGTTCATTAAGGAAAGCATAAATCCTCCAGTGGTCATAAGGATGACTGTTTCATTATTTAAGTTTTCAAAACTCAGTGGGAATATATTACAAGATTAATTATGCCTAGAGCAAATAAACACTGCTGCCAATCTTCAGATAAGATTAGGGTTGGCTTTATTCCTCCAAAAATATTCATCTATGTACTTTCTATCATGCATGATGTTTTTAAAACCCACTTTTGCACTAACATCTTGCCACACTTCCTGTCCCGGCATTTCCTCCCTTGCTCCCTCGATCTGCACAAGTTTTCAATTTAGATTGCGTTTCCAACAGATGTTATACCTTTCCAAGTGCCCCTTCTTATTCATTAAAAATAATATGTAATTCATTTCAGTGTTGTGAGAGAAAATAGCCTAAATAAACATGTTCAGAAATCCTGAATTATAGGAGGGAATGAGAGAGAGGACAGGAGAGGAGAGGAGAGGAGAGAGAATATGAGTATCTAGGAAGAGAACTAGAGGAAGAAATGTTTTGTTTGCAAATTCCTAGGGAACCAAGCTATCCTTCACCAGGTCCTAAAAAGGGAAGATAGATGAGCAGATGAAACCACAGGAGAAGCTCCTACCGCTGAATGATTTCTGTGCCCAAAACTCTTCCCTGTAGATACAGAGCTGCTCACATTTTCTGATGCATTCCCTAATGCTCGCTATAAACAAGGACTCTCAGGCTGGCAAGTCTAATGAGGGATTTTAAGTATGCAAAAATCTGCATTTCACTGTCTTCACGCAAACTTAAACTACAGTTCTTTGCAATGGACTTGCAGCCAAACTATCAGTACACCCCAAACTTTTCTATCATTCTGTAATTCACTGAGTAGGAACCATTTGTCTGAACTGTCAATGTCTCTCAGCCCTCATCTCTCTCTTTTTCCAAAGTGAACTGACCAAGTTCAGCAATTAACACCCTTTTGGGGTTTATGTCTGTGTTAGCTCCTTGAGATCATTTAGGGTTTCTAAGGACACTAAGGTATGCGATGACCTCAATCTTCATTTTACAAGTCCTGGATGTGTGTAGTCCAGTGGGGAAGAAGGGGGGCAGGGCGGAAGGAAGGGCCTTCTGAGGTCACCCGGCTGTTGCATGTCTCCCAACAAAGCTGACCTTGTTAACCATAACACAAACAGCAGAGACCACTGAACAACAGCAAAGTGCCCTGGCACGCTGTGGAGCTGTGAAAGTCTGCAAGTCCATGAAATCGACAGAAAGTGTTGTGCTGGGCTTCTCGATGCTGTTGAGCAGAAGGGCCATTTTTAATGGCTTTTTTTTTTTTTTATTCTGACTGTCTTGTTATAGTCTCACAGGTCTTCAAAAATTGTGGCATATGAGGCTTTATTCATCCTTCTACTCCCTGAGTTCAACACAGTGACAAAAGTTGATAGCCCATACATATCTGATGCTTGGATGAATTAATGAGTTGGTGAGGGAGTGAATAAATGAATGAAGAATGAATGAGTGGCAGTCCAACTGTGAAAGGAAGCTGGGACTGCAATTGCAGAAGACAATGGAAGCAGGACTTGAAGGCTTTCCTGGAAATCCTGACAGTCTACTGATAACCTTGTGATTCAAAGGTGAGTCAGGCTCAGTCACCCAAGGGTCCTTCTGAACTGCACCCAGGGACTGGATTTGCTTAACAAAGGTTGACAGAGCTTCTGAGCAAGCAATGTGGAGCCTGGCTAGGGAAGCAGATGAAGGAACTGCCCATCCAGAAATGCTACACCAAGATTTGAGAGTGTCTGTTGTACACAGGAAACTTCAGTTAGCTGTTTGACTCAATTGCCCTAGCACTTCATCCCAAATTCCACAAGCACCCCCAATGCCACATTTTAGGGCTATACAATTTGTACACACATGTTTTAGATTGTATCCTCACTCTGAAATCACCTGAACTGAGTGAATCATTTCGTTCCCCTGATACCTCCTACCAAGTCAGTCAGTAGCAAAAATGTATGTGTTCACTAGTACAATTAGTCTTAAAAGAGAGGAGTCATCCATCCGTGTCTGTACTTGCCTGCAAAGTTCGGTATTAAGTCAGTGTTTCTCAACCTGTGGGTTTCCACCCCTATGAGGGGTCGAATGACCCTTTCACAGGGGTCACCTAAGACCATAGTAAAACACAGATATTCACATTATGACTCATAAAAACTCATGCAAAATTACAGTTATGAAGTGGCAACAAAAATTATTTTATGGTTGGGGGTCACCACAACATGAGGAACTAGATTAAAGGGTCATAGCATTAGGAAGTTGAGAAGCACTATGTTAGGAGATTTCCTGATATTCCACAGAGTATGGGAGGAGATGCCCTCCAGACTGAGAATTGAGAAAATAAATATTAAGAGGAGATTGAACTGATGAAATACCAAGAGATCTGGGACATGAAGAAGAGCCCTGCTTGCCACCCAGTAAGCCTGGGAAACTGCGGTAGGGACATGTCAATATCTGAGCATTCCTTCTTCCCTGAATCTCTACCAGTGACTGTCACCAGCCATAGCCAGGACAATGAACAAGAACCAACTGATGGATCCTCAACAAGTGATTTATCCTTTGTGTCCATATCCACACAGCAGCTCTGCCCTGCCCAAGCTACACCTCACTGCACAGTGGGCTTGTCACTGGGATGTAGAAGGACTGAGGCTGTGAGCACTTTCAGAGGAAACCAGGATGGACCCTGTAAGATGCCTTGAGGTCCTAACTACATCTCTGTTGGCTTTGCCTCTGGTCACATCCAATTTCAGGGGTCAGAATTCCAAGGATTAGCAAAGAGGTATTCTTCCCAGAGCTCTGCACCCCATCCAGACACCCACTACAGGCTTGACCTTGAAAGATGGCGGTACTCTATGAACTTGTTGGCCTCTCTGATACCTCCATGTGCCTACAAAATAGAAACAAAGGAAAGATCAGTGGTCATTCTTAAAGAAGAGAAGGAAATATATTTGATGAGTTTGATGGTTGGCTTGATTTGAGAAAAACTGCTCTTCATTAGTTTATCTTGAAATTCTTACATTTAAATTGACCATTAATGGACGGGGTAGAAGACAGCTTTGTTTACTTATATGCTACAACAAACTTAATTAAAAATTAATACATTTTGCCAAAAATGTCTAAAAGATGTATAAGCAACATTTTCCCTCGAGACACATCCTTTTGTACAGGAAGGCATCTTATTGACCCCACTGAATCAAAGCATGTCATGTGCGGATTACCAGGGCGGGTATTCAAATTTGTCTTCATGCATTTTTAAGCATCAGTACTTTGCCTCTAACCAAACACTCAGATCCATGATGGGAAAATGGATCTATAACATTTCAAAAGGAGAAAAGAAAGTCTTTAAGGATTATCTTTTTTTTTTTTTTTTTTGAGCTGGGGATCGAACCCAGGGCCTTGTGCTTGCTAGGGGAGCGCTCTACCACTGAGCTAAATCCCCAACCCCAAGGCTTAAAACTAATGAGAAACAACAATGTGATTTCTAATTATACAATTATATCTAATCAAAATCCTGACACACGGTCTTAGATTGCCACACAAATAAAACCATCTTTCTTTTATTTTTCTTTTTTTATCTCATGTTACCACAGTGAGGTGTCTTTTTTTTTTCTGCCCTCTGATTTATCTGTGAATTCTGTGACTGTGTGATCTCCAACCTCTCCCCCACCTCTCACACCTCAGCAGAATGCTCTCCAATGAAGGCTACCAATTGAAATCTTCTTTATGAAAGTAACATTAGCATTCAAATGTGGGACAATGGGGTGGGGTGGGACAGAACACAAACGGATACTATTCTTAGGTGGCCCCATAAAACACAATTCAGATATTTGTCTCCCTGGTTTCCTTAATGATGAAAATACTGATTTACATTTCCACAGGACCCAAACAAATACGGTATATACATCAAATGTTACACCCTTTATTTAACATGTTACTAGTTGCATGTTAATTCATGTGTCTGTCCATTGTAAGAGCATGTCCTCTTGGGCATTCTGTGGGTGCCTTAGTGGGGACAGGACCAGTCTTTTCTCATCTATCTCCATACCTTCATTCTTTGTGCCGTCATCATCTTAGTTAGCGTTTCTATTGCTGTGACCATGGCAACTCTTACAAAGGAAAACATTTAGTCAACTGGCTTGCTTACAGATTCAGATCCATTGTAATCATGATGGGGAGCATGGCAGCATGAAGGCAGACATGTTGCTGGAGCTGAGAGTCCTACATCTTGCCAGCAACCAAAAGTCGACCAACAGTCACACTGAAGGAAGCTTAATCAAAAGAAACCTCAGAGCCCGCCCCCACAGAGACACACTTCCTCTAACAAAACCACACCTCCTAATAGTGCCACTCCCTACAAGATTATGTAAGCCAATTATATTCAAACTGCCACAACAGTCATAAGGCTTTGCCTGCCTTAGAAAATGTTGTGTTTCCTATTAGCTGTCCTAAGTACTATTATCTGGAGTGTTTCATGAGTTTGAAGCCCAATTGGCACCCAGAAAAGAAGTGGAAAAGGAAGGGGTAAATTGAACAGCCCCCCCCCCCCCCCCCTCCACCCATTAGATCTACCTGCATGTGTGTGACCAATCAGGAATCTGAAAACTGGAAGCTAGAGAAGTGGGAAGACATCTGCCTCAAGGAGTGCTAGCCAAACATTTTCCAAATTTGATAAAAATACCAACATTTACAGGCTCAGTGTTCTGTGGACATCAATACTCACATGGATACAGAGAAGGAGAATCATAAAACAAAGAAAAGATAGATGTGGAAAAAGGAGTTGCCCAGGAGAAGATAGTGAGGATTATAGGAGCAGGAGGGAGTTAAGAGAGGATGGGAGGGAAAAGTAACCAGTGTATGTGCAAAATTGCCAAATGAAATATTTCATCAATAAAAACGATAAAAGTAAGTAGAATCAGTATTAACTATCATATAAAAATAAAAGTTTTAAGATAGAAGTGTCTCACTAAGAAGGTGGAGAGCACTCAAGAAGAGAAGTGTCTGTCCTGAGAGACCTTGGACCAGTAAGAGGTGAGACAAGGAAATGGTGCCTTAGCACAAGGAAACTAAAAATGGCCCAGACCTCAGAGAACTGGAGGACTTCAGAGCAGAAGCCAGCATCTTCAATTAGGATGGCATTGCAGAGTTTGCACTGGAAAGGGCTACACTGATTTCAACACACACCCTCCCACCCACCCACCCTCCACCACAAAAGAAGGTGAAGATGAAGAGGGATGGAGAGAGAGAGGGAGAAAGATTCCGGAATCCCAGTGATCATCCAGCATGGACCAAGGGCATGCCTACAGTATCTGTGACTAGTTTGATTTGAGAATCAACTGTGTAACGTACAGAGACCAGGAGTGGTCTAGTGCAGGGACACAGGGCTGGAAGAATGGGGGCATCTCTCTTGAGTGTCAGGTTGAGTAGTCCACAATTGCCATCAGTAATGAGCAGTCCTTGATGCTTTCAAGAGTGGAAATACATGGCAAATACAAGTCTCTATACACTAGGAAGATGAGTCAGACTGTTAAATGCTAAGGCTTCTGAGGCCATGGTAGCAAGAATTCAGACAGGAAGTGATAATGTCATTAGGGAAAATGAGAGGGAATATTATTTACTAAATAAGTATCTTGTATAACCATCTGTTTTGGCCTGGGTTCTATGCTAAGGTCTCAGTCCACAGGGAGGAATGAACAAGCAAAATCTCACTCGCTGGATAACTGGATAACACAAAAGAGACAAATTTATTGCCTGTTTAGGGAAGTCAAACAGGTTTAAATGAAACATCAAGTAATCATACCATAGCAAACAGAAGATGAAGTTTGGGTTAAAACATTTTATGATTCAGCATTTTAGAAGGGAAGATTGGCATTCACTAATGCAGGGTGGCAGGATGTGTGTACACTACAATCTTCAAGTAATCACTGAAGAGAGTGTGTAATGTACACAGGAACTATAATGTTCACAACTAATCAAAGAATGGATCTGGGGAATAGAGAAAATCAGATCACCCTAATCAAAGGCAGGAAAAAGAAAAGTAATCAAAAAGAAATCAATTCCTAGTTAAGAGCACTTCGGTGAAGGAGTTGAGATGAAAAACACCATCATGGCTATTCCCCAGACTTTCCCAGTGAGCAATAGCATGTAAAGCTGCCCTCGTGTCTATTGGAGGCCCAGGCATTTTCCAAAGGTAAACTGAGGACCACCAAAAACCATCCAGGCACAGGAAAGCATGATTCAAGCTTTCTCTCCTACTAGGAATGAACACACCTCTCTAAAGTTAACAAATCTACTGACAGATGAAAAATATCCACGTAGCATATCAAAGGTAAAGTGAAGAAATTAAAAGCAGAAATGGTTAAAAGTAATGGAGACTGAGGAGTTCATGAGGGATGAAGGGAAACTTTTGGATTTAAAATTTGATGTCTGGGGTTTACAACATGCTGCCAAGTGGCTGCGTCTCAACAGTGGATGTCTTGTTATGCACGAGATCACCTAAAGCAAGGTTTGAAGCTTTGAAGAAGTGCAGGGCTGGGAGCTGGACAGAGGAGAAAGAATCAACCAAAGATGTGGTCACAAGCAAAGAATCACCAGGACAAGGTAGTGTTGTAGAGGCTGCACGTGTGTTCAGAGGGTAAGATTGGCTTTCAGCACAGCCCAGCACTGAGAGGGACTGAGATTGGCCAGTGACAGTGGCTTTGAGTTTGAATGGCTGGAGGTCATCAGGGAATTGGGGATGAGAATGAGATATCAGGACATAGACACAGAGTATGTAAAAGAGTCGGAAATGGAAGAAGAAGAAAAGCTCAGTGGTAGAATTAAAAAGATTTTTGAATTTTTATTTTATTTTATGTCTATGAGTGTTTGCCCGCATAAATGTCTGTGTACCATGTGCAAGCCTGGTGCCCGTGGAGGGAAGAGGGCATTGTATCTTCTTGAACTTGGATTACAGATGTTTGTGCACCATCATGTGGGTGTTGGAAACTAACCCCAAATCCTCTGCAAGAGCAGCAAGTGCTCTTGACTACAAAGCCATCTCTCCAGCCCCTTCACAAAGATGTTGTACAGAGGACATGAGAAGAACATTCAGAGGTGGTCTCTTGCCAAAAGTTCCCTGAGAAGTAAAAGTAAGACACTGAGCAGAAGTTGAAAAGCTAGGGCCATATGGAAGGACATCAATGTCTGCCCCACTTGTTCAACCCCTCTACAGTTTCTGTTTGTGAAGCCATTTTGCACAAAGCTCTTTAAACTCAGAAGACATAGGCAAAGGATCCGAGAGAAGCATCTGGTTTGGTTTTTACTGCCTGTGCCTTGAACATGGTGTTAGTTAAAGGCTGGGTTCCCAGCCCTCGTCCTGGTAGTACCATTCACACTCAGAACCTGTGGCTGTTCCTGGAGCTCCGAGTCTCAAAAAGTTTTCAAAAGGAGACCTGAGCAACCTGCTTTGAATTAACAGCACAGCAAGGCAATATTTTTCTTAGCCAGCGGGGTTTTCTCTTTATTGTGCTTTGGAACACATTGGGAAAGAGAGCCATTGGAACGTTGGAAGCAAAGGGGGCCTCTCGTGTTCCCTTCTCCAAGCTGAGTAACTTGAATATATTCTGGTTAAGTCATCTTCAATAACTTGTATCCACTTGGACTGTGATTTTTATTTTCTGTAAAGCCATTTTCCAAATTTTAAACTTCTCATAATGTGGTGACCCTCAGAACAATGAACTCGGGTTTTGTGATGGCCTGCAAGCTTTCATCACCTCCAGGTTCCAGCATCCCCAAGCTAGAACAGTGGATAAAAGCGGCATTCTGATCCCAGCACTCAGGATGAATATATATATATATATATTCCCTCCTGTAACCTTTTTCCTACATAGTTGTACAAGAAGTCTTGAGTGAATTCTAGGCAAATAAATAAATAAACAAATAAATTAATGAACAGAAAAAAAAAGAAAAGAATGAGTGGTATGTAAGTAGTGATCAATAACATCAAAGAAGCCAAGACCCAAAGAAAAAAATGAAGTGATGGCAGGCCTTAAAGAGGCCTTTATGTGGCTAAACATGGCCACCATGAGCACAGAGAAATCTTCTACCTTTTCACTCCTCTGTCCTCAGACCTAAGACACTGTCTCAAAAGACCTAGGGTTCAACACACCAAGGTGTAAAATAAAAATGTGATTATCATTTGATGCTGTAGGGGGACAAAGTTGAGAAACAAACAGCAAATCCACATCAACCCACAAAATGTTCCTATATATCCAGCATGCTCAAGATAGATCTTTAATAAAAGCTGGAAATTTTAATGTTTAGAATATCTGTAAATGGATGGCATCTTTTTCTTTTTAATTTAAAAAAATATTTTTATTCTTTGAAAGTGTTATACATATATATAATATATCTTAATCATGTCCATTCTCCACTCCCCACTCAAACTTTCCCCAGGTGTCCCCTCTAAAATATCTCCCTGTTTGTTATAATTGAGTCCCATTAGAGCCTGTAAGCACATGGATGGAGGGCCACCCATTGGTGTGGCAACTACCTGTAACCATTCCACACAAAGAAAATGACTCACCAGCAGCCATCAATTGCAAGTAGCACCTTTGCTAGGAGGAGGGCCTCGATATATCCTCTCCCATCCATGCTGGACTTTTTACCTGGCTTACTCTTGTGAAGGTCTTATGCAAATAACCACAGCTGTTATTGTGTTTATTGTACAATACCCATGTTATATCCAGGAGATACTTCACAGAATTCCTCTACATTCTTTGGTTGTTTTTACTTCCTGTCTGTCTTCTGGGATGTTTCCTAAGCCTTGATGGAGAGGGATGGTCATTGATAGAGACCTCCTATCTGTGGCTGAATACTCCCAGTCACATATTCTCAGCAATTTTGAACAGTTGTAAATCTCTGCATTAACCATGATCCACTTCAAAAAGGAAAGCTCTTTTGATCAATGTTGAAAGCCACACACAAATCTTTGAGTATAAACATAAGTTCTTGAAAAACAGCTCTCTAGCTATAAGTTATTAACTAGGTTTGTAATACCGGACATAAATTCCCCCCTGGAAACAGACCTCAAACCCATCAGAAAGCAGTTGACTACTCCTGTGATTGTCTTGTGATGATTGCACCACTGGACGCATCTTGCCTAGCCATACAATATATATTGTAGCATGCAGAATCCAGCACAATCTAAGACCATTGACATCTTTTCTATCCCAGTGGACTGCATAGTGCCTTTTAGCACTATAAAATCTAGCCATCAGAGAAAGAATTTTTTGGTCAGTTTGAGATTGATTTCTCTATGACCTGCAGCCAAAGTGTCTGGTGTCTATCAACAGTAGAGTTTTAACATCTAGTTTTGGTGAGAAACCAAAAGCCATGGCATTAGCCTGTGCAATTTGGCCCCTCCTGAGCCTCCCTGACCAATAATTCATAGGGGAATAGCCCATGCTGGGCACTAAGATTTTTGTTTAACAACTCAGATCTTCCAGGAGCATCACTATCCTATTGTGCAGAGTATTTCTGTTTGACTTTTTGTAAATCATAATTTTAATTAGCCTAGTTGTTTTCATAATGCTTCTTCATCCATCCTTAGTTTTGGTAAATCTGTGCCCTGCTCCTTCCTTTCTTTCCAGCATTATTGAAGCATAAATGACAAAAGAAAATTTTATATATATATGCATGGTACACCGTATATTTTATGTACTTATATACCCACTAAGAATAAGAAGTGAATACTATGATCCAGATTAGTTAACATGACCACACTGGGTGTAGTTACCTTTTCTTTTGGTTTTAATGAGACAGTTTAAGATCCATTCTCTCGGTGTATTTCAAGCCACAATCAGCACAGTTTGCCAGAGCCACTATTCAGGACACTGAAGTTCTAAACTTGTTCATCCTGGAAAAACTAAAACTTTGTACACTTGCCCACCATTCCCCATGTCCCTTCTCTGCCACTTTTCTACTCTCTGCCTCTGTGAATGCAACAGTCTGAGATCCCACATACGTTTTTTGCAATACTCAGTATTTGTCCCCCTGTGCCTGCATTATCTGATTTAACATAACACTGCCCAGTTCAACCGTGGTGCTTTAAGAGACAGCTCTTAATTCTTCATTCTCTTTGTATATTTGTTGCTCAGTGAACAATTATGCTCACATCTCTTATCTGTCATGAGGGAGAGTGCAAATCTTTCTGAGACACTGTTTCCTTTGCTGTGGAACGTTACTTGTTCTGAACTTACATATGCAATCTGTGTCATACCTCATTGGGACAGTTTCCTTGGCTGTCCTCAGACTCCTCATTCAAATGATTTTTATGACCCTGAAGCAAATTACTTAATAGTTAAAATCTGTTCTTGATATATTTTTTTTTGGAAAAAAATCACACTAGAAGTTGCTAAATTGCAGCTGCAACACAATCTCACAAATGTTTACACTGTTCAATTTTATTTTATTTCATTTAGTTTTATTTTATGTGGATGACTGTTTTGCCTGCAAGTATGTAGGTCTACTGCATGCATGTCTGGTGCCCCCAGAGGCCAGAAGAGGGTACCAGATAGATCCTCGGCAACTAGAGTAAGATACAGTTGTGATCTACCATGTGAGTTCTGAGAATCGAACCCAGGTCCTCTGGAAGATCAGGCAGCATTCTTAACTTCTTAGTCTTCTCTCCCACCCCACCCAACCCCCACTGTTCATTTTGTAATAAAACAAATCAAGGTGCCTACAAGAAAAATGGTAAAGTTAAAAACAAAAAACAAACAAAACAAACAAAACAAACCCTTGTAACCTTGTGAGAAGAGCTTTGTATTAAATTTGGCTTTCCAATGTGTTCAAATCACAAAATTCTGATGTGTATGAGTCTGCCAGATCCCACATGTCCATATGTGCATTTTCAATGTGGCTCTGAAGAGATTCTGACAGAGTTCTTGAATGCTGACACTATTTTCACTGTTCAGGAAAAGCAGATCTTTATCCTGGCATGATAATGATCCTGGGACATGGCTTGCAAGTAAAATATACAGAGTTTCTTTGCCAGCCTTCTCTGAGCTCAGCTCCCACATTCCCCAGAGTGCTCAGGTTACCCAGCTGACAGCAGCTTGGGGCTTTCATATGGAGAGTTCATTGCTGTCACAATTCAGATTTATCATCCCGTAGTTTCTTCCTGGGTAATATAGATAATCACTGACATGGAAACATGGGGCGGTACAGCGCCAAATAGTACCATATGGTCTATCAAAACTTATCCTTACCAACTCCGATAAACACAGATCAGCCTGTATCTCATCAGTCCAACTTCACAAGCAGCTGATGGCTATACTTCTGACTCTCTTCATCATATCATATTTCTTCTTTGTTGCTGACATAGCAGGTCTCTCCAATGTTGAAATATCTGTGTGTGTATTTAATAAAATTTCCTTGCTTCAAGAAGATTTGCATTTCTACTCCAAAATCCAAGATCTCTTGAGTTTGATGCTTTTCTGAGTAATGTATGGAAAAAAATAACATTTACTGAATATCTAGTATTTATAGGCGTCTTAGAAATATTATCATATCTGTATCTTCAAGAAGCCTGATGAACTAGGGATGATGGTACATGCCTAAAGGATGGATATTGGTGTTGGCATGTTCAGATGAAGAGAACAGAAGGAGCAGAAGTTACCATAGGACTCACACATGATAGTATAGAGATAGGAATACACACCCACCTGAGAACAGTTAGTGATCCTTATACCTCACCACAGAGCTGTTGTCTACCAGAGATGTACAAGACAGTAAACCTACAACATACTAAATACCATCCTAAGAGAGGACTCTACATCTGGTGCATGAGTAATCCAGATACTTGTTTATACTTCCTCCTGGATATGCACAATTGTCATGATGACTTAAGGATTAAATGAACGGGCTGTCTGCATGATTAGACAACTCAGAGAGAGAGATGATTGTGTAAATGAGTTGGAATTGTTGCTAACAGAACTGAGACCAAACAACTCAGCATCTCCATTTAGCATCTGAAATTTGCTCAAGTTGCTTGTTGTCTATAGTTTTTCTCTTTCTAAAGTCAATTGGTAGACACTGGCAATGCTGTCCAGATACATTATACAACCTTGTTATGGTTGCTTTGAGGCCTTTTGGCACCTGGAGCCTGTGGTGTGTGAAAACACAAGCCCCAGTCTCGTCGAGGTCAGAGTACCATTAGCCAGTATGTTTCCACTGTCTCCCTCCTGAAGCAGCCCAGGAAGCCACATGTTTCCAGATGCTCTGAGATGGGCTGAGAAGGTAGCCCAACTCTAATGACACTTCTCCTGAATAAGAAAGAAGCCACAGCTGCAGGAAGTCACTGTGATTTCAGAATTCAGCTGCTGGGGTAGCTCAAGTTATTAACCTAAATAGCACAGAGAGATAAAAATGACCGCCATGTCACAGAGAATGTTACTGTGAACCACAGGTAAGAATGTTGAAACAAATACTTGTCAAACATAGTTTACATTGACTGATAGATTATTATTTATGTTTTAAATAAATATGATTAGTTACTGTAAGGTTTTACAGTATAAAGATTATAATTATTTTTAGTTATTTGCAAAAGAAAGGTTATTTCTGGCCTGCTAAAAATGTTATCTTCAGTAAAAATAACTGATTTCTCTACCTGTGTTCATTATTCATTTTTTTACAGGCTTCCACAGACACAGTCATAGCACATGTATAGGCTATGACTAAATTTTAAATAAACTAATATGTATACTCAAGCACTGCTTTCTTAATTAAGAAGGCTTCTCTGTATCCTAACTCATCATAGAGCCTTCATCCAGTAACTGATGGAAGCAGATGCAAAGATCCACAGTCAAGCACCAGAACTAATTCTGGGAGTCCAGTCTAGGAGAGAGAGAGGAGGGATTGTATGAGCAAGGGGAATGGGGGTCAAGATCACGATTGGGAAATCTACAGAGACAACTGAACCAAGCTCATGGGAACTCATATGAACTGTAGACATCTGTAGAGCCCACATGGGACTGGACTAGGCCCTCTGCATACAGGAGAAATTTGTGTAGCTTGGTCTGTTTGAAGGACCCCTGACAGTGTGATCAGGATCTATCCCTGGTGCATGAGCTGGCTTTCTGGAGCCCATTACCTATGGTGGGATGCCTTGTTCAGCCTTGATACAGGAGAGAGGGGCTTGGTTCTGCCTCAACTGAATGCCCCAGGCTTTGCTGACTCCCCATGGGAGTCCTTACCCTTTCAGAGGAGGAGATGGGAGGTGGGTTGGGGAAGGGGCTTTGGGGAAGTCTGGAGAGGAGCAGGAGAAGGGATGAGAAGGTATCTGTAATTGGTATGTGAGATGAATTAAAAAAATTATTAAATAATACAAGGAGGCTTCTCAAGAGGTTTCTTCCTAGGAAATAACTTTTTCTTGGCAGTGTACGTGGGAGAATGAAGGACAGTTGGTACACCCATTGGCTTCCATGAAACCAGCAGCCACAGGACAAATGACTGCATGGGAATAAAATGACTGAATGGGAAGGTGCCTGGCTTTCATCTGGCTATTGTGCCAGAAAAACAAGCAACTGAGACCTGTAAACTTGAATTTAGAGTTGAGAATGAGATTGGAGACAGAGACTGTCAGCCACTTTCCAGTGCTATGACAAATGCTGAGTTAATCAGATTGTAGGGAAGAAAGGAGTCATTTTTGCTCAGAGTTTTAGAGGTTTCAGTGCATGGTTGCTTGGCCCAGGGTCTTTGGGGCTGTGGTGGGGCAGCATACTTGGCAAGGAGCACCCCACAGAGAGCAAGCTGCTTCTCCCATGGCATCTGGGAAGCAAAGGGAGTGGGTGGTGGGGAGGGTGAAATGTTCAGATATCCCCTTCAAAGGGGTCTTAGTCATTTTCCCCATTGCTGTCATAAAATACCTAAGAAAGGCAACTTATGGAAGGGTTTCTTTGGCGTACGTGTCTGAGAGTACCACCTATCATGGCGAGGAAGCAATGCAGGCAGAAGCTTGAGCTGACAGCCACACTGTGTTTACAGTCATGAAGCAGAAAGACAGAGATGAACATTGACGCTCAACTCACTTTCTCCCTTTTTATTCAGCCAACCACATAGTGCTGTCCACAGTTAAAATGACTTTCTCCACCTCAATTAACCTAATCTAGATAATCCTCCAGAAGCTAACCTAGTCTAAGTAACCCCTCACAGCCATGTCCAAAGGCCTAGCTCCTAGATGGTTCTGAATCCTGACAAGTTGACCACCAATAGTAACTATTATGAAGGGCATTCTCACAGTGACCTACCTTCTTTCTACTAGATCCCAATTCCCAAAGGTCCACTGCCTTTCAAGAGTATTGTAGTCTGGGACCAAAGCCTATAATACAAGAGCCTTTGGGGAGTGCTTATCCACACTGTAACATGGTGATGATGTTAGTTCACATACAAAAATGACTAACCGTCTTTACCTCTGACCCAATTCTCAACTCTGAATTCAAATTTAAAGGCCTCCAACACTTGTTTTTCTGGTCAATAGTTAGTAACATGAAAACCAGAGATGCCACCATGTAGTGTGCACAGAATCACTTGTTCTGTGGCTCTTAGTTTCATGATTTATGAAAACAGGTTTGCTGGTGTACATGCCTTTGAGAGGGAAAATAAAAAATTTAAAAAATGAGGACAAAAATATGTACCAAATGTCTCCTACAGAAACTCTCCTCTCAAGCATTTTCTCCTTTAATTCCGAAGAGGAATCAGGGTTTGGACTTGAGGAAGAAGTCTACCTACGTGGAGCTGTTTCTTTTCCATATTTCAGTGATTGTTCCTACAACAGGCACATAGGGAGGGAACTCCCGAATATGTATTGCTCTCCTTATTATTATGCTTGTCCCCCCACACTCATGTAGGAATTTAATCTTCAAAGTCATGTCAGTGGTACTGAGTGGAGACTTGATCCATCTTCAGTGTTTAGAGTTTGGCCCTAAGGAAAGTGGTTAAATAGGTGTTCCCCTGATTGAACCCTAGTAACTATTCAAAGAGAAGGAGGTATCGACACAACCCTCACAACATAGGCTGCAGACAGGTTGGCCCTTTGCAAATAAGATAATATGCTGTTTAGACTACTACATACGCATACTAAAGATACCGCCTTTTAATAAAAGTAGGGAGTTTCAAGTACCTTGTGCTATTGGCTACTTTTATGTATACTTGACACAGGCTGAAGTCATCTGAGCAGGGGGAGCCTCAATTAAGAAAATATCTCCACAAGATTGGGCTACAGGAAAACCTGTAAGACATTTTCTTAATTAGTGATTGACGGAAGAGGACTCAGCCCATTGTGGGTGGTGCCATCACTGGGCTGGTAGTTCTGGTTTCTCAAAAAAAAAAAGTAGGCTGAGCAAGCCATGGGTAGCAAGACAGTGAGCAGCACCCTCCATGGCCTCTGCATCAGCTCCTGACTTTGGGTTCCTGCCCTGTGTGAATCCCTACCCTCACTACTTTTGATGATTAACTGTTGAATGGAACTGTAAGCAGAATAAACCCTTTCCTCCCCAAACTGCATTGATCTTGATATCTTATCACAAGAATAGAAACCCTAACCAAGACAAGTTGGTACTAAGGGCCTGGGTATTGCTGTTGTAGGCCTATTTGGAGGAATGTGAACTTTGGGACTTTTGATTAGAAAAGCAGCTGAATTATTTAAGTGGGGCTTAATGGGCCATACTAGTAGAGGCATGGAAGACAGTGGTACTGAGGGTGAATTGAACTACGGAGGCCTGGCTCAAGAGTTTAAAAAAAATTTAGTATGTGACCTAAAGACCATTCTTGTGATATTTTGGAAAAGAGTGTGGTTGCTTTCTTCCCTTGTCAAAAAAAACAAAAAAAAAAAAAAAGAAAAGAAAAGAAAAGAAAAACCTACCTGAGGCTAAAGTGAAGAGTTATGGAATAACAGCTTTGGCAGAAGAGATTGACTATGTTATTTGGCTATTAGTGACCAGTCTTGTGCAGATCTACAATGTAAAGAAGCAAGCTGAGCAAGGAAAAACACAAAATGTACACCTTGAGGAAAAAAGGAGAACCAAGAAATTTAGTGGAGCTAAGTATTTTATTCAAGGAGATACACAGATTAAAGGAAACCCTGATGCTGAATGGAATAAAGGGAGTGGTAACCTCAGAGTAAGACCCTTCCCATTTAAGCTTCCAACTTGTAAAAATGAATTTTAAAAAAATTTAGGGCAGGGTGTGGTGGTACATGCCTTTAATCCCAGCACTTGGGATGCAGACTCAGGTGGATCTCTAAATTCAAGGTCAGCCCGAACAAAGCAAGTTCTACAACAGTTAAGCTGAGGAAGTGAAGGAAATCATCAAAACCAGAAAACTGGTGAAAATGTATTTGAATGAGGGACCATGTTCTAGTCATAGCACACAGCAGAACTTGACAGCTTTGGCTACATGGTTCTGGCTTTAGAGTCAAGGATACAAGAAAGGGGGTTGTGATGTTCCTGCATGGAGGCCCATAGAAGCCATTGCAGGAAGCTGTGAAGGTGAAGCCCAGATTGCCTTGGCAACCCCAAGATGTTGGAGATGCCAAAGTTGTAGAATACCAGCCAAGGAAAGGTGCTAACAAGGAGTGGAACCCAAGAGAGAGAAGTGTGTTGCAGTCAACAAAGCTGAAAGAAGTGGAGATCTGAAGAGCATTTTGGCGTCAGACATGGAGATGCAGAGTCTGGAGTTTGTCCAGCTGGCTTTCAGTCTTGTTTCAGTCCAGTGTTTCCTCACTAGGCTCCCATTCCTCCATTTGGAACAGTGGTGTATATTCTGTGTATGTTAAAAGAATGTGATCTGCTTTTTTACTTTGATTTTTATAGGGGATTACAGTTAAGAGATTGCCATAAGTCTCAGAAGAGATTTTGGACTTTGGACTTTTAAGCAGGGTTGAGACTGATAGTCTATGGGGTATTTTGAAGTTGGATTGGATGCTTTTTGCATTCTGATATGGCTACAAGCCTATGGGGGCCAGGGAATGGAATGTGGTGGTTTGGATAAAAATGGCACTATTGAGAGATATGGCCTTGTTGGAGGAAGTGTGTCACTGGGGATGGGCTTTGGGTTTTCAGAAGCCGAAGCCAGGCCTAGGGGCACTCTCTCTGCCTGTTATCTGCAGATCCAGAGAGAGAACCCTCAGCTCCTTCTCCAGCACCATGTGCACCACCATGCTTCCCACCATGACAACAACGGATGAAACCTCTGCACCTGTAAGCCAGTCCCAGTGAAATGTTCTCCTTTATAAGAGTTGCTGTGGTCATGGTGTCTCTTCACGCAATAAAACCCTAACCAAGACACTTGTCATAGTAATGAGAAACTTACTAACTCACAACAGAGAAAGCCCACTGCATACAGTTGTTTTCAATGACTAAACTTTTAGAATTATCAAGAAGCATGAAGTCATAGCGAGAGCAGCCAAAGCAGTGAGAACCGGAGGGTAAAGGATGCTGGAGATAGAGAAGAGATCCGGGAAGCGGGATGGAAAAAGGAGAAGAGAGGTGGGAGAGAAACCACTCTGAAAACATCTTTGGCTGTGTGTGGACAGCAGCCTCACTACACACAGTGAAGAGGGAGGTCAGAGGGCCAAAGGCTACCCAGGGAGCCTTTTTTGTAATTTATACACATGTTGTATATGTTGTTATTATTAATGTTTTTAAGAAAAATGAAGCAAAAAGTTGGCAAGGGAAATACGCATTGTTATGGTAAAGACAGCCACTGAGACATGCTTTACAAAGCAGGTGCCTCGGCAATTGAAAAATGATTTGCTAAGACAGGTGGGTTTGTTTTAACCCATAAGCCATCTCTCACACCACCACCTCTTTCTGCTGAGCAATGTGCTGGTCTAATCAGAGGCAAGATCATGTCCACAGGGGCAGGCCCAGCAAGAGGGATCAGGGCAAAGATTACCAGGCCAGGTTCTCTGGGCATCAGCGAGCACACTAGAGAGAGGAAGAGTCTGGTGGAAGTATATATATATATATCCTAAGGCAGCAAAGATGAATCCACAATCCCAGCCTCTAGCCCAGGGATCCCTGACTGCTTACTTACCTCCACCTAGCTCCTGAATAATACTGTATGATGACACATTCTAACAGAAAATTTGCATACAGTGGCTCAGCCTGGATTTTTTTTAATGTACACACACACACACACACACACACACACACACACACACACACACACATGATTGTCTTTATTGGGAGCTATTGGGAGAACAGTGTAGGCACACCACTATAGCCAAGAGGATGTTCTTGGCTCCACTGAGGGGAGCTGCTGGCTCCAGTGGGCTCTAGGCTCTGAACTTCTGCGCTCTCCGGCAATTCAGCAGCAAAGCATGGTGAACACTTTAGGCCGCAGCGAAGTCCACCATGGGGCGCAGGCTTCCTCAGTGCAGGGGGATTTCTGAGCAGCCATCCAGCCAGGACAGCTTAGAGGTCCACGCAGTGTTTGAGCACCTGAGGGAGTCCATACCACCACCCCCAGGTCCCTCAGCCAAACTTGTGTGTCCCACAGCGCAGACACAGCGAGAGCAGCTGGATTTTTTAAATAGCCACCATATTGTAGTTGGTAAGTGTTCTTTTAGCTACCAAACTGAGATGGGGCTCTCTTTGCCACCTCCTCCCTGAGGAATCTATCTTTGCCCCCTACAGCCTTCATAGCCTTGTGCTTATCCAGATTTGAACCTGAAATGAAGCATCATAACAAACTTGACCACCCCCCCCAACACACACACACACACACACACACACACACACACACACACACACACGCTGCAATTTTATCAGTGTGAAAAGATCCACCTGTGCCCATCCCTTCTCCTGTCCTTGTCCTGAAATTCTCCCAAGTCTGCGGCACGTGATGCTATTGGGTGACGGACTAACCCTCTGTTATCCTCCCAGACCAGTTACTGCAGCAAGGGCAGACAAACATCCTCTTAAGGAACACTTCATCGCTGCTGTCTATGCCTACAACTGTTTGCCGACAAAGACACTGGAGACAAGAAAGAGCAGCAGAAGTAAGTAAGGAACTGGATTCCTGAAGAGGTTCCGGAACAGCCCCCCCCCCCCCTATGCAGACTTGGAGGATCTTTAGGGAATAAACTGGAGGTGTTAGACAGCAGCAGTGATACAAAGTAGATGATGGAGGGAAAACACTAATTTTCTCAGTGAAGAAAGACAGGAAATTCTGCAAAACAGAAGAGAAGGGGAGTTGAGAAGGTGTTCTGCAAAATTCACACCCCAATTAAGGATCACTCTCTGCCCAGTGAAAACACCACTGCTTCAGGTCTCAACAAGGACTTGACAGCCACAGAAAATTCAGTCTACTCTCACTAACAGACCATTTTAAGGGGAGTGATGCTTGGGAAAGACTAAAACCTCTTGGTATTCTGAAACTAGCAGTGGCAAGAAGCCATTTTCCAAAGACACTTGCTGAACCCGTGGCTATGTACGGTGCAGAGCAAGCATCCCGGAAGAAAAACTTTAAATGGTGCTCTGTGAGGTAGGGATCTACTCTGAGCCCTGAACTAAAGTGGACCACATAGAGACAGGTTCAGCATCCCTGCCTCTGTTCCATGTAAAGGACTACATAGAAGTTGGCCTGGCACATAGGCCCAGGTGAGAGACCACAGACTCATTCTGCACTTTATTCACTAAGGGTGGCATGGATGGCATGGTGTGCCCTGAGATGTTAGTCACTAGAGCAATGTCATACTGAAAGAGAGAGGCAGTTGACCACATGGAGGTACATTGAAGGAAGTCCCTGACTGGTTGGACGTGAGGGGACCTTTGTTTTAGCTGTTCAGGAAGATGATTTGACCTCGTACAGAGAAACACTAATGATACTTCTACTTTTAGAAATTCGTCCTAAAGAGATCAGTATGGAAGCACTCAAAAGCGTATCTTGCGGGAGAGCAAAATCAAAAATAAATTCATAGGTGTATTCTTTAAGAGATGAAGAGTCAAATCTCTGAAATGTCAAAAAAAAAAAATTAAAAGAATACTGGGACCAGGCGGTGGTGGCGCATGCCTTCAATCCCAGCACTTGGGAGGCAGAGGCAGGCTGATCTCTGTGAGTTCGAGGCCAGCCTGGACTACCAAGTGAGTTCCAGGAAAGGAGCAAAGCTACACAGAGAAACCCTGTCTCAAAAAACAAAAACAAAAAAACAAAAAAACAAAAAAACTGGCTAAGTTATGGAGACTGCATACATTAAAATAACAAATATCACTTTAAAATTACATCACAATAATAACTATTTAAAAGATGTGGAGGTATGTTCCACATACATTACCATAGGGAAGAACATCCAAAAATAATATGCATAGTGTGGTCCAATTTTATTTTGAAATATAGAATATAAAGATGTATGCATATATTACTCTAAAGATCCTAAAATATCTACAATGAGTAGGTATCATTTTTAGGATAAGGAAAGGAAAACATTACCTGTTTAAAAGATAGTAGTGAGCATCCTACCCAAAGGAGCCCTTCTACTCCATTGCCCCCAAAATGGCTACAGGGTTAATCCAAATTGAAATGCAAGATAAATAGAGAAAAGGGCAATTTTTATAATGTCTAAGAAGAAGAGTACCAAAGTGTCCCAGAAATGCATCTAGTTCTAAGTGCCTATCTCAGCACATAGCAGCTGTTACACAGAGCAGAGCTGTATCCACCCAGTGTCAGCACCATCTTCTTCCTGTGTTTAACTGTCTGAGGTCATCACCTCAACAACCCTGGGAATTATGGCTGTGTTAAGATCACCACTAGGTGACATCATACAACACAAAATGGCAGTAACATTGATAAACTTCCATACACACGTTCACCCAAAGTGGCCATCCAATCAATCAAATGTGAGTAGCACAGCTCTGTTCTAGAAGAATGTGTCCTGCTTTTTTTTAAGCAAATGAAAGATATCACTGTAAAATGCAACTTTACATGTGTATTGTAACGTGTCGTCCCTGAGCCAATGTTGCTTAGCTCTGTACAGTCTCCACCTCAGCATCAGCTAGTCTCTTTCTTGATGTGGGGAGGGAGAGAATTTTTTAGACCTCTGTTTTGGCCCGAGAGAGCCATATAGCTGAGATCACAGCTGAAACAATGATCTTTGGATGCCTGTAAATAGTAGGCATCTTTTCAAATCACAAAATTCTCTTCTCTTCCTGACAAAGGTAGATTAAAAATAGGGGTTAATTAAGTTATAAGAACTAGTTATAAAAAAAGCCTAAGATAAAGGCCAAGCAGTCATAATTAATCATTAGTCTCTGTGTCATTATTTGTGGGCTGGTGATCCAAGAAAGTTTTGGCAAGAAAGCTTGCTACAATTGGTACCCAACATAATGTATATCCATGATAAACTATAAAGATGGATTATTTGATCTACTTTTAAACTAAAAAAAAAAAAAAAAAACAAAAAACTAGTAGTCTCAGATATTTTACATTTGTATGGATTTTTGTATACTGATACAAATTTAAGGTTATCTTTGTTATACTATATATATGTGTGTGTGTGTGTGTGTGTGTGTGTGTGTGTGTGTGTGTGTGTGTTTCTACTCTTGTGTACCTATGCAGCTCATTTAAAAATGTAATGCAATGTTCTAGACTTTAAAGGTTATTATTACAAACTGTTTAGGATAATTAAGAATTGCAGGTTGGTAGTTAGTCATTTATAACAATCAAGCTTGTAGTCATGTTAGGTATGTTTTCAAGGTTAAACAGACATATTTTAGATGGGTGATCTTCAAACACTTTAGAGATGTACAGAACATGTCATTTAAAATGTTTTAATAATATAAGGCTTTTCATGACAGTGAGAAATGTCTTCTCTTGGCAGCACCAATTTACTTCAAAAAAACATGATGAGCATCAAAGAACCTCCAATATGAAGTTTGCTTTCACTATGGCAAAGTTAATCACTGGCAAAGAAACTGCCCTTTCCTTGAATGCTGACAATATATAGTCCGAATTGGACATGCAGGATGTAAAGCAAAATGACTGCCAAACTTTGCCAAGACAAGATAGGACAGTTCTTCAAAATTCTTGCTCCACAAAAAAGTCTATCAGATATTCTAGACCTATAGGCCAAAGATGGATGGCCCAACATTACAGTGGAAACTGGATGACTTTCTAGACAGCCAGCTGTTTCTGTCATTTCTATAGTTCTGGAAATTGCTTGCTCTGTACTTCCTGTTTATTCAGACAATATTATATCCTTCTCATGCCTTTGATGGGGTTAAAGACTAGATAGTCATACCAAGCTTAAGTTGTTTATCTAAAAAATGTTTTAAGATCTAAAAAGATATTTTTAAGATGGTAATATATAAGTTATGATAGAGATGGTTTAGGTATAAAAGTTTAGATTCATCAAGATAGTATGGATCGTAGAGCAGTTTCTCTGAATATGCCAAATACAAATGGACTGGACATTGTGAGTGTAATTCTTGCCTGGTAAGTATTCTTATTGTATATAGTTTTGCTATGTTAGAGTTGAAACCTTTCCTTTTATTAAGACAAAAGGGGGGGATTTTGTGGGATATTTATACACTATGTGAAAATGTATTGTTGTGATTGGTGTATTTAAAAAAACTGAATGGCCAATAGCTAGGGAGGAGAGTATAGGCAAGACTTCTGGGCAGAGCAAGAACTCTAAGAAGAAGGAAGGCGGTTCACCAGACAGACATGGAGGATACAGGATGGGCAGTAAGAAGACTAGGTAATGAGTCACATGGAAGAATATGGATGAAAAAGTATGAGTTAATTTAAGTCATAAGAACAAGTTAGGGTAAGCCTAAGCTAAGGCTAAGCTTTGATAATTAATAAGTACCCATGTCATTATTTGCAGGCTGGTGGTCCTTATGAGATAGTACTACAGTGTTGCTATGAGTGAGTGGGTAAGAAAGGAAGCAAAAGCAGGGGAAGAGGGGAGGGAAGAAAAGGGAGAGGAAAGGCGAAGAGGAGAGGGGAAGAGAGGGAAGAAATCCCTTGGACAGGTGCAGCAGTCACAAGGTCCTTGTGCTCACAGACAGTGCTAGGGAAACAAGGAATGTTAAACACACACACTCTTCTCTTCAATGGAAGAATTTATACCTGTTTTCACCCAGAAATCTGGGAATGGATATAATTAATAACCTGGTTATCTCTACTACCTGTAGGGTCAGGCCACCTCCAAATCCCCCAGACTACTATGTGTATCCCAGACTCTCCTCAGGCTCCTGAGCATTGCTTCTCAGGCATTATTTCCCATTCTTATGTAGAGAAGCACATGGGTGTGTCTTCGCTCTGTCCATAGACTGAGAGACTGCTGTCCTGGAGCAAGAGACTAACCCCTTAAAGTGAATAAATCGGAAGCACAAGTCTTTTCTCTTTGGCATCCTGATCCTTGACCCCTTTCCTTCTCCCAATCAGAGACCTTTTATGATTTCTTTTCATTTTGTTATGGCTCGCTGCTTCCCTTCCTTCTGACTCCTGCAGGGCTGAGCTTTCTTTGAAGACAGCAGAGTGTGCCTGGGCTTCAAGAATTATACCACAACTACGTTGGTGTGCAGTGACATCATCCCCAGAACCTTTTCAGAGGACTTTATTACCTGTTATTTAATTTGTAAACATTGAAAGGTTTACTGAGGACCCAAAGAAACAGCCCGTAAGATACAGTCCAACCATAGCGGAAACTATAGATTTGAGCAAATGTACTTTGAACAAATCCCTTTATACATGCACACGCACATACGTACAAACGTACACTTGCATCACATCAGAGTGATCTGTGGTCACCAAAGCCATAGGGAAAAAAGCTTCTCAATCTGAAATACTTGAGGAGATCTATGAATTTTAATGGAAGGAAAACATAACCTTTGTCTTCACTACTTTCTAACAGAAATTTAGTACTTCCCTTAATTATTAGACTTGTTTGGCTTGGTCATTAGTAGCAAGCTCCAATATTTCCACATTTCTCAAAATGTAATTCTTGCTTGTCACCACTTTGAACTTTGGGTATTTGCTGTATCTTTTGCTAAACATTGTCAGATGCCTTCACACAGGGGGGGAGGTCACAGAAGGCACAAACCTAGTTTTAAAAATATTAGAATAATTCTCTTTCAAAACAATTTGCCCCTTTGTTGATTATCTGTGTGTGTTTTAAAAGATAGCTTGAGAAAGAGTTCGCCAGACTGCCAAAGCATCCTAGATCAGCATGCACAAATCCAGAAGCACAAAAAATCAACATACATCATCATCAATATGCCTCATGAGTCAAGATGTTTGACCACAGCTTGCTCGTGATTTAAACAGATTTGGATAAAGTAGGAGAAGCTGGTTATTGCCACTTTCTTTTTCTTCAAGATCTCTTCACTGTTGTCCATGAATGCTTCATTTTCTGTTCAAGTCCACAATATCCCTCTTCTTCTGGTGAACCTCAGAAACAACAACAACAAAAAAATCATGTTTCCAGAGTTTGGAATTAAAGTTTCATCAAAGCAAACACTGAGAGGATCTGAGCATCCCCTAGCTCTGGCTATCACCCTACATAAGACATTCCTTCTCTGAGCCTTCAGAGAACTAGACTGCTCTCGCCCAAAGCTAAAGTGTCCTGGTATCCTCTGGTTCAAGTCACTGATAACACTTTCCTGGGAATACAATCACAGAAAGATGATTAGAAGTGGCCCTCTCACAGGGGAGAATATTCTTCCTGCATGGGCCCAGGCTCACAATGAACAACTGTAAACCTCATGGCTCAAGGGTAAAGCAGCTTTTTATTCTCCTTGGACATATATAAATGTGGGATGTGTGGGACTTGGACACATCGGACTCTTGCCCAGTGAGGCTGGGAGCAAGCTTGAGTCAGTACTGAGAATTGATCCCTACTCCAGTGTCATAATCCAACTGAGGGCTCTTCTAGTGCAGGAGCATTGAGGAAGCAACTGCTGTGAGGTTCCCATCATTTTCAGTGCTCTCTCTCTGTTCCATGCCTCCTACCCAGTAACACCACTTTGCCCACAATCTCGGTCAAAGCGAAGTTCATTCTTTTTTTTTTTCAAGACGGGGTTTCTCTGTAGCTTTGGAGCCTGTCCTGGACTAGCTCTATAGACCAGGCTGGCCTCGAACTCACAGAGATACATCTGCCTCTGCCTCCCGAGTGCTGGGATTACAGGTGTGCGCCACCACCGCCCGGCCCAAAGTTCATTCTTAACAGACCTCCCTTCTATGCCTAGCATAGACACCCTCCAACCCAAACTCACCCTTATTCTCGTGTCAACCAATCTTTGTCTCATTCATGAGGCAAACCTACTGTCTCAAATTTCCTCTCCTTTATCCCTTCTCCTTCAGCATCTCCAGCATAATGCCTCTGCATGAAGCCAGGCTTTTAGAAGCCAGTGATGGACTGGGTGGTTGTCTTTGGAATACTTTGCAATTTCAAAGTTTGGCTCTCAACTCCCAATCCTACAAGCTGAGGGAGCATAAATGCCTGACTACATTATGGAAGTAAAGGTAAAAACTTATAGCCGTAGAAATAAAATGCAAGTAAACATTCCCATTGAATGCCTTGCATGTAAAAATAAGAACATGAGCTAGAGATATCTTCCTAGAGAAAACAAATTTGCTTGGGTATGAATGTATAGTTGTAAAATGATGAGGTACTTTGTGTAACAACTGAAAACTAAGTTTGGGGTTTGGGTTGATTCATTCTTCATTATATATACATGTACATGCTTGCATGCACACACACACACACACACACACACACACACACACACACACACACACACTACAAAGTTCAGCCAACCTTAGAGTAGAGCTCAAAACAAAGGCAGTTAGCTGTCCATACCTGCCATTACTTCACTGCATCCCCTGGAGAGTGTGTGCGAAGCAGCAAGATATCACACCAGGTAGCTTAACAGCTGCTTGGAAACAAAAGGCCAGGACCACAACCCACAGAGAGTCAAACAAGCCATGCCACACATCCCCACAGCTGTGGCCAGGCAAAGTTGGGTTTCTAAGCCACATCCCATCCACAGAGGAAAAAATATTCAGGCTCTTATGGTCATTACTCACTCTTAAGAGATTAATTTAACAAAAATGAACACCCACCACAGTAATGAATGCCATTCACTGGGACTTGGTTTGAGAAAGCTAGCCACACTGGAAAACATTACTTTTTAAATTAATGACAGAACTGAAGATTATTTTCAGATTTGGTCAGCATTTTTTGAGAAGTAATAATTACCCAGGGTGGGAAAAATCCAGATTAGTATTAAGCTTTTGCATGTTATGAGGTAGAATTAGCTAAGCCCAAGACTAGGGCTTATTATTCTCCTCCTCACCAACTACTTTACTAGCCAGAAGGGACATACAAGGTCACACTGTGCTGTAAAACTGGGGGGATTAATGGAGCTGCTACATAAGGTTCCAGGTACACAGATCCATCACAAATAAGACTTAATAATGACAGTTTATATGGTAGGCTGAGCGTGTTCTACATGAAGCCACTGGGGAAAACACTTGGTATGTTTCATCGCATTGTGCGACAGAGTTCCACAGTTGGGGGGCCATTGCTACAGTATCATTCTTGGTGGCATTGGTTACTATTAATCTCTTTTTAGAAATAATGATATTTAGGAGCAGAGGACTTTAGTAATTTGCATTGAACACAGCTAGTACAGAAAGGATCCCAGATTTGATTCTGGGCAATGTGACTACATACACCATGCATTTAACCACATTTAATGCTGTGGTGAGGACAAAATGCACAACTTTAGATGTGTACATGCATTCAGAATTCCTTGCACATACCTCGCCTGCAATATGACAGATCACTTTCACTAACATTCTAGTTAGTTTGCATATAGGAATGGTCAAGGTCGTTATCATAACCACCAACAATCGCCAACCTCTACACGGTGCTGACAGCATACAGCCCCTGCTCCAACACTACACATATATTCATTTATGAATTCTTAAAGCAACTTAGGTGGGCATTTATTATTATCCCCATTTTACATAAAATGAAACTGAGGCAGGGGAGAAGCTAAATTACTTATACTCAACCATTAGGAAACAAAAGAGCCAGAACTGGAGGCCACTGACTCTTCATACTGATCTGATGAGGCAAAAGCTGTTGTATTTATTTCATTGTCAAAGCCAACTGGAGGCAATCTGTCTCAGAAAAGTACTGTCAATCTGCAATAGTTATAAACCCTCAAAAAAATAGCATACCTTGCAACTGTAGATATATGTTTTATTCTCTGACTTTTTTTTGTAAGACCAGTTAGTGCCTAAATGTGTGTGCAGACACATCCAAACCTTTATATCCATATTCTCTGAAAACTTGGCCTCAACCAAATACTCATCTTTCTTTGAGGCCTGGCTCAAATTCCCTCCTTCAGAAAAGCCAGAACTGACTGGAGAATGCTCTGGGATTACTCACCCACACTAAAAAGCCATGGCTGTGTTGTGGGTGTTAAAATGGTTTTGACAACCTCACAAAAGGTGTTTTGAGAGAGTGACAACCTGAAATCGTTTTCATATATCAATGCTGACACCAGAGGTGCTACCCAGAGTTCTTGAAATGGGAAAGAGACTGCCAGGCTGGTTTGCAGGTAGCGTCAAGTACACAGTTCAGTCATCCAGTCTCATATTCAAAAGGCAAGGAACAAAACTGTTCCTGGCCTCATAAAGTATTCAATAGCATTGGTGTAGTTTAATATAATAAACAGCTTTAAAAAGTAATTTTAAAAACTGGGTGTTATAGCACATACCTATAATGTCATCTCCTTGGAAGTCTGGGACAGAGGACCAAGGTCGAGGGTAGCCAGGGAAAAGTGCTGGTGGTGATATAGGCTGGCTCCAGCATATCTACAAGGGTGAGGAAGGGGGTAATGGCTGCCATTTTCTTTCGCTACTTAGAAATTCTTGTGTCCGAGATTGCTTGTTTGCTTGTTTCATTTTGTTTTTCTAATTTCCTGGAATACAGTTCCAATGCTTGAAAAATACTTGTAGGGTTCTAATCTCATAGGAAGCATTTTGAAGAGTTGGTAGAAGACAAGAGGATTTGACTAGCACTCCCTCAATTATCTGTGAATCTGAACTTAGATGAGTGGGCTTAGTGCAGCCTAGCCTTCGACAAAGTCATGGTGTCTAAGTTGGGGTAATCCAGTCATCATGAATCATATAAAATGTTAAAATGCCAAGAAAAAAGAAAAACCTCTAGATTTCTCAACCTTAGAAATGTTAACATAGTATTGTTGACTATGTAAAATTCTTTGTTAGAGAAAATGATTGTTGTCTACACTGTAGCATGGTCGGGCATCTGTCTGGCCTCTCTGCTGTTAACCATTAACAATTCCCAGTCCAGTCAAAAGATAGTCAGATTCCAAATGTAGCCACTTGTGGTAGACCCTGGAAGGTAAATAGGGTCCACTTCGAAGGGAAGGTTCTAGTGTATGATACACCTGATAACAACAACAAAAAAACTCCACAAGGACCACAAGGGTCACACAAGAAAGCTACAAACGAGGGCCTGCCACCCTGAAGCAATGAAGTAGGTGCTCTGGTTTAAGGACTGTTCCTAGCCACTTGCCCGTCAGCACCTGTCAACTCTCATGGCAAACCAAGGGCAGTCTTCCTTTCAAGACACTACATGCTCTTCTTTTTCTCCAGCAAAACCTCAGCCTTGCCTTCCCTCTCAGACATAGTAGAAACAACCCTCATTTGAATTAAAAGGCATGACTTTGTGGTGGAAATTATAAAGGTGAGTCTTATTAAGTCTTCTCAAGTCTTTAGGGGAGCTGCTGAAGAATGAATTGCTTAGTGTCGTGCAAAGAACAGCATAGAGTAATCAATGAATGCTCTATCGTTCTGATTTGCCAAAGCTCGAAGCAGCTCCAGACTGTTGCAAAGAAGATAGTGTTTCCATGGTGTGGCCAGACTACAGAGTGTTCTCTATTGTAGTACAGAGGGAAGGCCCCCTCTTCCTTTATGGCAAGGCCATGATTTTGTCATCACTTGGAAAAAAGAGGATGTGATATAGAGGAAGGAATATCGCAGGAGTCTAGATGGAAAGTTGTGGAAATAAGATTAGCAATAAAAACGGGATCCAATTCTCCAAACTCCCCTCCAAAAAATACAGCTTCCTGTGTTGTGTGAATAATAATTTGATCAACATCTGGTAACATTTGATTAAGAGATAAACATAATGTATCTGATAATATCACATTGTGTGTGAGGCAGCACAGAAACAATGTGCGCATTGAAAGAAGAGATCTCTTGAACTGGAACCTAGAAAATTCACACTGGACTATCTCCTGACACTGATGAGCTGTTCACAAGTTGGGCCAGTACCATTACAAATGTATAGACTGTGTGACTATATCCAAATGCATGACCACGTACTCAGCCAAAGCTATGAGTTCCTGTCTTTCCTTGAACTAAAATCATGAAATGAGAGCTAATGAGCTCACTATCTAGATTCCCTGGAAACAACTGAGTGGAGAAAAACATGCAGCCAAGCTAAGGGAAGCCGACAGCACACTCTTGGCTCTGCACCACTGAACACTGTTGGCCCTGACTTCCGTATAAAAGGATGCTTTACCATAAAGTCTTAATGTGCAGTGGATTCACAACAGACCCTGCAAACAAAGAAACCCAGACTGCCCAGGCTTCTGTAGTGTATGGAGTGGATGAGGGCCCTGCCCTAAAGGATTTTTCCAGAGGTTCAGAACAGCTTAAGGTTGCAATAAGATCTTACTTTCTGCATTTTTACACTCTCTCTGCACCTGGCCAGCTGTTCCACAGCTTTCAAAACATCCTGATAATATATACTATACATATAAAACCACATATTTTTATTGGGCTCTTTCAGTATACTAGGCTTGGTTCAGAGCTCTTGTGTTTTCATTGTTTGGGTTAAGATTTTATGTTTATGAGGTGTTGGGACAGAAGAAGGGGTGTGTTATGTTTTCATTTTGTTTTTATTTTAATTGCCACACACTCTTCTAACCCTTCCCCTGGTGCTGACCCCTCCAAAGAGATGATAATCTCATTTCCTGCAACTTAAGAGAAATTCTTAGCAGGTCAAGACTCTTAGATTTGGACTTTTTTTTTTTTTAAGCCTTGACTTTCCTATCAATGACGTTAAAACTCAAGATGAGTCAAACGTGATGTCAGTTTAGTTCATATATGCTTTACCTTAGACCATGTTTCCTCCTCTTTGTGGAATAAAACTTTCCAAAGAATGACAGCATTCTGATCTCCTTTTTATTTTTTTTTTTCATTTTATTTTTAGAAATTCTACCCATTTAAAAAAAAATCAAAAAAAAAATTCAGTAGTTAAAACTTCAAAAAGTAGAACAAAATTGACTTAAAAGCAGTTGTCTTGAATATATATATGATATTGCACTCTTCCCTCTGAGACCACAAGACATGGGACCAAGGACACAGAGAAGACACAATAAGTATAATCATATGTATAACAAGATACAGGTAATAAATACAGATAACAACATACAGTTATAGTAAAACATCCTTTCAAAGCTACTTGCTTCCTGGCCCAAGTGGGCATCTACCTTCTCCTTTACTCCAAAGCTGTAGCAAAGGACTGACTTAATGATACGATCTCCTCCTCTGCCCTTGTGGTTGGGTCTGAACCACGTGATACGAGAGAGCTGAACAGTAGTTTTCTTTATTCTTGGAACACCTGTTAAGAGGTTATGGGAGGTTTTATGTACAGCAAGGCCTCGCTCTCTAGGAAGAGGGGGGAAAGCCTCATTAAAACATATCCTTTGCCAAAGTTTCATTGCTCAAAAGAGGGAACATAACATTGAACCCTCGGGCACTCTGCAAATTGTGCTTTCAACCTTTCCAAGAGCCCTCTTGTAAATTCTGAGCTTAAATATATTCCCATCACTTTCTATGCCCAAATGGTTTCTGAATCAATATACAGTTAACCACAATGGCGATTAAATAAGTTATTTCTAAATTAGCCAATACATTATACACATAGTTTTCCCTCACTGTAGAAATCATAAAATATACATGTGTGTGTGTATAAAGTGTAACTGAAAGGTTAGAATAATTAAATGTTCACAAAGTCAATGAGTAATTTGAATATTTAAAATAGAATAAAGATATTACATATTCAGTACTTGGACACATAAAATAAACATAGATTAGTACACAAAGATTAATAAATTAATACACAAGATACTTCTATTCTACACCAAAGACAGAGAAACACTGAATACATCAGTAAATATGAAAGAATAGCAATAAGCTGAGACTAAAACAAGAATGGGAAATTTTCAAGTTCCAGAAATATGAGAAATAGTGAGAACCAAGAACCATAGAGGTGATCTGTAGGCAACTGACTTCCAAGTATCTCAGATACAGGGAAAGAGGAAAAGACTAGAGACAAACTATAAGATTTCAGATAGTGCAGCAGGTAAAGGTGTCTGCCACCAAGCCTGAAAACCTGAGTTAGTCCCCAGAATCCATATGGTAGAAGGAAAGAGCCCATCTTTTTTAAGCTGAGGATCGAACCCAGGGCCTTGTGCTTGCTAGGCAAGTGCTCTACCACTGAACTAAATCCCCAACCCCGAGAGCCCATTCTTATAAGTTGTCTTCTGACCAACACACACATGCCATAACACAGGCGCACACAAGGAAATGTAATTTTTAAAGTATGTGTGTATATATGTATGTATGTATTGTGTATGTATATGTGTATGCATGTGTATATGTATGTATGTGTGTGTATATATTAATTAGAACCAAGAAACATGGCAAGCATGACCTGAGCCCATGTGGTAAGCATCAAGCTCTATCCCATACTCCAAGTAGGAACTAGAACACTCTTTGCACTTGCCTACAGGAGTTTCATGAATCTTTCCTTCTCCTAGGCAGTAGATAAAAATGTCTTAGTTAGAATTCAAAACCCCTCACTTCAACTTATTTTCAACCTAACTTCTCCCCTAAAAGAAACAGAGTCAGGCAAAGAATAGACTTGAAGATTGACATCTGTCAGTTCCAAATGATAGAAATTCTAGACTGCTGTCTGGGCATACAATCCCAGCTGAAGATGAGTGGAAAAAAATAGCAGTCATTTGAGGAGACATGCTACCAGACCATAGGAGAAATAATAGCTCACAAATGAGCTAGCTAAGAGATTATCTTAGTTTATGCTGTTGTGAGAGGCTAGGTAAAAACTATGAAGTTTATAAAGAACAGAAGCTTATTTAATTCATGGATCTGGAGGCTGGTAAGTCCAAAAGCATGACAGTAGTGTCTTTTCTTTTCTAACGCAGTATTTTTATTGAATATTTGGAAATTTCACATAATGCTCCCTGATCACATTGACTTACCAGTCCTCCCAGGTCCACCCCCACCCATGTAAATGATAACCAAAAGCAATCTACAGATTCAATGCAATCCCCATCAAAATACCAACACAATTCTTCATAGACCTGGAAAGAATAATACTCAATTTCATATGGAAAAACAAAAAACCCAGGATAGCCAAAAGAATCCTGTCCAATAAAACAACCTCTGGAGGCATAACGATCCCCAACCTCAAGCTCTACTACAGAGCTACAGTAATAAAAACAGCTTGATACTGGTATAAAAACCAACATGTGAACCAATGTAATCAAATTGAAGACCCTGACATTAATCCGCATACCTACAAACATAATTTTTGACAAAGAAGCCAAAACTGTACAATGGAAAAAAAGAAAGCATCCTCAACATATGGTGCCAGCATAACTGGATGTCAACGTGTAGAAGGCTGCAAATAGATCCATATCTGTCACCGTGCACAAAACTTAAGTCCAAGTGGATCAAAGACCTCAACATAAATCTAGCTACTCTGAACCTGGTAGTAGAGAAAGTAGAAAGTACTCTTGAATGCATTGGCATAGGAGATCACTTCCTAAACATAATACCACAGACACTGAGAGAAACAATCAATCAATGGGACCTGTTAAAACTGAGAAGCTTTTGTAGAGCAAAGGACATGGTCAACAAGACAAAGTGACAGCCTACAGACTGGGAAAAGCTCTTCACCAACCCCACATCTGACAGAGGGCTGATATCCAGAATATATAAAGAACTCAAGAAATTAGACATCAAATGCCCAACAGTCCAATTAAGAAATGGGCTATCGAACTAAACAGAGAATTCTCCACAGAGGAAGCTCAAATGGCTGAAAGACATTTAAGGAATTGCTCAACATCCCTAATTATCTGGGAAATGCAAATCAAAACGACTCTGAGATACCACCTTACACCTGTCAGAATGGCTAAGATCAAAAACAATGAAGAAACCTTAAGCTGGAGAGAATGTGGAGCAACAGGAACTCTCCTCTACTGCTGGTGGGAATGCAAGCTTGTACAGCCACTTTGGAAATCAATATGGCGCTTCCTTAGAAAATTGAGAATCCATCTCCCCCAAGACTCAGCTATACCACTCTTGGTCATATACCCAAGGAAAGCTCAATCATACCACAAAGGCATTTGCTCAGCTATGTTCATACCAGCATTGTTTGTAATAGCCAGAACCTGGAAACAACCTAGATGCCCTTCAACTGAAGAATGGATCAAGAAAATATGGTACATATACACAATGGTGTACTACTCAGCAGAGACAAACAATGACATCATGAGGTTTGCAGGCAAATGGATGGATCTAGAAAAAATCATCCTGAGTGAGGTAACCCAGACTCAGAAAGACAAACATGGTATGTACTCACTCATAGGAGGATACTAGATGTAAAACAAAGATGACTAGACTGCTACACAATTCCAGGGAGGCTACCTAGAAAACAAGACCCCAAGAAAGACACAGGGATCACCCAATGACAGAGAAATGGATGAGATCTACATGAACAACCTGGACGAGAGTGGGGGTAATGAAGGACAAGGTTTGAGGGAAAGAGAGCTTAAGGGAGTGGGAGATCCCAGCTGGATCAAGAACAGAGAGGGAGAACAAGGAATAACAGACCATGATAAATGAAGACCACATGAGAATAGGAAGAAGCAAAGTGCTAGAAAGGTCCCCAGAAATCCACAATGATACCTCCACTGTAGACTACTGGCAATGGTCAAGAGAAAGCCCGAACTGACCTAGTCTGGTGATCGGATGGCCAAACACCCTAACTGTCATGCTAGAAATTTCATCCAATGACTGAGGGAAGTGGATATAAAACCCACCGCCAGGCCCCAGGTGGAGCTCCAGGAGTCCAATTGGCAAGAGAGAGGAGGGATTATATGAGTGAGAATTATTGAGACCAAGATTGGAAAAAGCACAGGGACAAATAGCCAAACTAATGGAAACACGTGAACTGTGAACCAAAAGCAGTGGAGCCCCCAACTAGATCAAGCCCTCTGGATAAGTAAGACAGTTGAGTAGCTTGAACTGTTTGGGAGGCACCTAGGCAGTGGGACCCAGACCTGTCCTTAGTGCTGGCTGTTTGGAACCTGGGGCTTATGCAGGGACACTTTGCTCAGCCTGTGAGGAGGAGACTGGACCTGTGTGGACTGAATCTACCAGGTTGAGCTGAATACCCAGGGGAGTCTTTGCCCTGAAGGAGATGGGAATGGGGGATGGGCTGGGGGAAAGGCGGTGGGCGGGGGCAGGAGCAAGAAGGAGAGGACAGGGAACCCATGGCTGATATGTAAAATTAAATTAAATTATAAAAAAGAAAAAAAAGAAAAAAATCTGTACTTCACCAAACTGGAAAACCTAAAAGAAATGAATACATTTCTTGTTATATATGACCTACCAATGTTAAATCAATATCAGATAAGCAATGTAAACAGATCTATAACCCCTAGTGAACTAGAGGCAGTAATTAAAAGTCTCCCAGCCAAAAACAACTGGCTGAGAGGCCAGATGGTTTCTGCACAGAATTCTACCAGACTTTCAAGAAGAATTAATGATAATACTCCTCAGATTAGTCTGCAGAATAAAATGCCATAGTCTGGATGACTTAGCAAGAAGAATTTCCTTCTCACAGTTCCAGAGGCTGGAAATCCAAGATCAAGATGTTTGCTAACCCTGCTCCTGGGGAGGGCTTTCTAGCTGCAAGGTACCCTCTTGCTGTAGCTTCATGTGGTAGGCAGTCTCTCTTCAAGGGCATCCAATTAGACTTTGCATCACTGACAAAATACCCAATTCAAACAATGTAAAGAACCAGGATTCTGTTGGCAGAGGCCACTTGTCTCATGATGGATAGCAAATAAATACAGAAGAAAAGACAGGGGACCAGGTCAGGCTCAGCAATCTGTCACCCTCTCTGAAGTTTCCACTATCTCCTGCAACTGTACTTTCAGGAACTTATAGGGCATATTTCATATTCAAACTATAATGGGTACTAATCCTATATGGGGTCGCCATCCTCAAGGCCTCATCAGAAGCCAATCATCTCCCAAGAATTCCACTTCCTGATACTCTGACATTGGGGGTTATGGCTTCTGCATGTAATTTATGGGAGATACCGTGTCCAATTAGAACATTATCCTGTCTACTTGGGCACAACCTATGTTTTGCCCTGTCAGATGTTTTAATTTGGACAATTGATCATCAGCTTATTCATTTGTTTCATGGGGGGAGGATAATATTTTGCTTAAAAATTGTTGTTGGAAAATTAAATGATAGATCAATCTCAGCTGATTTTACCTAGCTTTCCATAGATAATCTTGAAATATAGGATTTACATATACGAATCATAAGCTACATTTCATCTGAAAATAATCAAACATCTATGAACAAGTAGCTGGCTTCACACCAAAATCCTCACTCTCTCATTTATCATCTGTCCTCAAAAGATGAGTAATTTGTAGCTGGGCCACTGCTTAATAAGATATTCAAGGAAATGTGAGAACTCCAGAAAATCCTTGGGGATATGTCACCAACATTCTGATTAAAATCTCAGAGAGGTACTTGATTTTTTATGTCTTATGAAGATAATGCAAACATATAACAAAGCACTAAATTGTACTGTTTCCTAGGAAAGTAACTTATGGAACAAAACGTTCTGTTCCTGTACTTCTTTTTAATAAAGAGGTAACCTAGCAATGAATAAGGCGTAAAAGGTAAAAGTTCTATGAGAGTGATTAATCCCAAATGAATATTCAGTATAGCAGGTAATGTGGAAAAAGCAATCCATAGACTGTACCAACTAGCATAGGCTTATGAAAACAAATTTCTATAAAACTTTCTTGAAATTAGATGAAATAGAATAATCATGAGCCTGTACTATGAATACTTTGGAATAAGCTAAACCTCATAGCAATTGCAGGGTAATTGTGCTTCAGATTTCAAACTAAAAATCTTCAGAAAAAAATGCAATAGAATCATGAAATTAACAACCAAACCAGAATAAGAAAACGATGGCATTGGCATTTGATAAATTATTATATAAACATTTTTAGCATGAACACTCTAGGGGTACATTGTATCATATGTACCATGTACATGTATCCTATGTACCATGTACATTGTATCTGTATGTACCATGTATGTATGACCACCATCCATAGTCCATAATTATTAATGCTGAATGTCTAAAATAATAGCACATTTATAGAAGTTCTTGGAAAGTTCAACTTCATGTCTGCTATTATTCTTGATTATACAGTGTCATAGCCTCAAACGCATGGTGGTTCTCCCGTGTCAGCCTCCATAGTACTGGAATTATATGTACAAGGCACCAAACACAGTCAAAAAACAGGGTTCAAAATGGTTTTATTTTACTTCATATGTATCAGTGTTTGTCTGCATGTATGTATACACCATGTGTATACCCAGTGCCTGAGGAAATCAGAAGAAAGCATCAGATTACCTAGAACTACAGTTACAGATGGTTGTAAGTCACCATGTTGGTACTGAAAACCAAATCTGGACTCCCTGCAGAAGAAGCCAGTACTCTTATCTACTGATCCATATCTCCAGAACCCCAAAACCAGTTTGATATTACATTTTATTCTATCCCAGTTCACCTTGGAAAATACACAGTAAATACTTTGACCTCACATCTCATTTAAAACTGAAGTCTCTGTTATTCAATAGGCAATAATAGTGACTATGAACTATGGTTATCAGATCACGAAGATCAAAAACTAACATGATGTTCATCAAAAAGAAAAAGTTCATTTTCTTCTTTTAGATGAAAAATGACCTGAATGCACAAAAGAAGTAGAAGCCAGGTTGGGTAATCAAGACCCCAATCCATCAAGCAAGGCTTGAGGACCAACACTTGCAACACTTTCCAGAGCACACACAGTCCCATCTGGTTCTCTTGCCCTTGGCACTGGTGATTATTGACCACGCACCTATTTTCCAGAAAAAATAAAACACATCAAACCTTCAGAATCATTAAACTCGGTTCAGTGAAATAAAAACTGCCAAGAGTAGGCAGGTTTGAATTATTACAGATGACTAACTTTGCTTTTTAAACCCCACATATCCAACTGCAAGTTAGATATCAAGACTCTATTTCACTCATGTACAGACATCATACATGGACATGATTCCATAAATTGTAAGCATGCACACCTTTGATTTGTTATTTGGGGTTTTACTAAACCTCTTAGTTTTGACCAAAAAAATCATTTTTTTCCTGAATGTTAATTAATAGTGAAGATGTCTGTCACATGAAGAAGATGTCACATGAGTTAATGTATACAATGTATCAAAGTAGAAAAAATAAAAAGATCTTATAAGAAAGGGGACTGGGGGATGAAAGGACAATGGAATACATGTGACATGAGATCAGAAGAGAAGGTGCCTGGGAAAGGAAGGAGGGGGTGTGGGGAATAGGGGGACATATGGGGGAGAGGGATGACCACTGAGCCATCTCCCATACCCCACCATATATTTGCTCACCATGACAGTGCCCAGTCCCTGGTGCTTTCTCCTCACTGCCTGGGGCAGGTCACCCTATGTGGGTCTCCTACTGCTCTGTTGTAATGGCACTGGGCAGTATCATGCTTTCTCCAGCTAACAACTTTTTAAAGGCATGGGTATAATAAATGAATAAGGCTGAATTATGATGAGGAAACTAAGACATTCATTTCCTCTCTGACTACATGCTTGTTCCAGTGAGTTTACCTTTTCAACTAAGGAAAGGGACCCTTCTCTTGGAACTGCCTTGATGTGAGAAATCCATGGAGTCTCTTTAATGAGCAAAGGAATTTATTTGGGGTTAACTCACTACCATGGAAGATTTATTGTAGGGTCCAGGAAAACTGAGCTATGTACCATGCTGATTTGCCTGGTCCAAGATCTCAGCATCCCATACCACGAGGAGAAGAGAGAGGCACATATGTGCATCCCAGGACTCGAGGGTCCTGAGTGGCCAGGCCCCAGAGGCATGTACCTCAAGGTCATTGGCAGGTGTAACAGTTACCTGTTATCTCACTAGGGGCGGTGCTTCAAGGTCATAGCTAGAACAGATACCCACTACACTGCCTTGAGCATCTACACTCACCCTCACGTGGAGTCCTCAAAGGATGGCTTGGGTTGCCATTAAGAAGTTTTATTTTCATCAAGGGCCAGGCTTGACATTCTTCATTTAACTCTCAAATCATTCTCCATGCTTCTCCAACTACACACACACACACACACACACACACACACACACACACACACACACACAGAGTGAGTGGTGTCTCTTGCCAAATTCTTGACTGAAGTCAAGTCTGCCGAGCATAGATGATTGTCAGGTAGATACCTTACCTTTGAAGGACAGACTAAACAGTCTCAAGAACCATTTTTGTGGCATCGTCCCAGTCACTGAATATGAGTTTCTTTCCAAAAGTTAAGTCCCAACATCATTTAGAGCAGAAACCAAAGCACTCAAGCATCTTGTCTCCAAAAGTGACTACTTTAATGGAAGCTTAATTGGTTTCATTCTTAAAATTCTTGACATTTGGGTTTCTTTGATGTCTTTCAGTTTTATTGTCTATTCATCACTTCTCGTAAGAAAAAGGTACTTTGGAATTTCTGAATACATACCCAAATTTTTGAAGCACACAGGTCCAGATAGGAAAAACAGGAAATAGCATATTACAGAGAGAGAAAAAATGTATTTGAGGATAGCGTTGACATCAGTGAGGTACTGGAAAAGACATAGACGGTTTCCAAAGAGCATATTTCATTAAATAGGCATATGTAAAATTATTTTCATGTTGTGAGAAGTAAATTGTCTATGATTTTAGTCATAAAATATGCATGTGCTTGAAGAACCATTTATTTTCTTAGACTGTCCAAGAATAGGGATTTTGTTTTGGTTTAGGTTGTTTTCTTTTTTAATATTAGTATTTAAGACAAAAGCTTGAAACCTGAGCTGGTGGCTAGTTTCCTAGTTTTTTAATTTTGTAAAGCTGATGTTAAGTTTGTCTTTTTTTGTCCCTGCTGTACATAATGTACTATATTGAGCTCTTGTTGTGACTTTAAAAATACATGTCAAACATTTTGAGCATTGTAGTGTTTTTAATTTAGATTTGCACAATCATAGAAATTAAAGATGGAAAAACCAGGATTCTTCCTCTTAATACGAACCATAGGTTGTTGGTCCAGACTTGGATCTCCTTTCTAATTAATGAGGTTAAGGGGAAAAGTTCTCTAAGTCCCTCTGGGCAGCTGTTCACACTGTTTTGGGAAGGAGGGACTCTCCACAACTCTTCAGTAACATGCAGTCACAGTGATTCACCATGGAGTGCATACACATTCTGTTTCTTTTGCTTGGCATTATGTTTTAATTACCTGTTGATTGAAAGAGGCTGTGTCTCTATCAGCTGTAGTGTTTAAACAGAAGATAATGTGGTTGCTGCTGTGTAGGCTAGCCACAGTAATATAATCAGGTGTAAACTGTTCACTATGTTTGGGCCATGACAAAAACCAATTTCAGCCTGCCTTTTAGTCCTGTATGTCATGACGGTGAAAGATTGGCTAAAAGAACTCTATACAAGTTATTTTTTTAACAATCTACATGTAATCCCTTTAATCTGCCCAGTAACTTAATGCTTCTATTTATTACCTGAAAAGTGAAATGGCCGTTTAAATACTGTGTTCTTTTGTATGTTAGTACTGCTCTTTTCATTGAAGTGTGCTCTATTCCTACACTCACAAAACTGAAAAAAACATTGTAAACCATCTCCTTTTACATATGAGAACATGGAACCCAGAGTGTGCATTGTTGTTACCCTTTCCATTTTTCTTTTAATATTTCTCTAACATTATAAAAAATAAATGCTGAACTTCAGAGAATAACATTTGGTAAAGAACATGACCTGTTTCCCAGTAATGAGTGTGATGGTATTTTATTTGAGCTAAAATATGGTGATATTTTATTTATGCTCTAATAAAGCTTGCCTAAAGATCAGGGGAAAAGGTCAGCCATTTTAAGAAAACAAGAAGTCAGGCAGCACATGCCCTTAATCCGATCACTTATCAGGCATGGTCATTGTGTGTTCAAGGCCATAGTAGGGAACAGAGCCAAGTGTGGTGACACAAGCCTTTAATCCGAGTGCCAACCATAGAGACCTAGATGTCTGTACTGACAGACAGTGACAAGGAAATGAAGTAACTGGACTAAAATAACCAATGAGAAGGCAGAACAGCAAGGCAATAAAGGCATAAGTAAGACAATAAGTAGCTAGCATTTGGAAGCTGCAGAGTTGGTGAGGTAAGGTTGGCTGGTGACTTTCCCTATTTCCCTGATCTCTCTAAGGCTTTCACTCATATATTTGGTTCCATGTTTTGTTTTGTTTTTTTTTATTTAATAAGACCACTTAGAAATTCGTCTACAAATGAGTCCAAATGACTTTGAAAGACAATTGGAAACACTACTAGAATATATTCTTTATTTCAAAACCAAGCTCATTGTTGAGGCTGCCCCACTTTACCATGAACAGACCAGGACTGTTCCAGCCCTTGTCACATGCTACATTAACTAAATCTATGTTCTCATGGACCTTTTTTCTCATCCTAACCAGTTATTAGGGTTTTCTTCCCTATTTGTCTAGGCCCCTATTTCCCATGCAGCCAACAGAATAACTGGTGGAAGTTACATGTAACCTGAAACCCACCCTTCCTTATCACACTAAATTGAGAGGGCTGGCCAACACTGGCTTGGGGAAAAATAAGTAAATACTTCTTTTGCCTTACTACTAAATCAAAGTATATGTTAATTGACCTTAATAGAAAGAATTCAACAAATATCGGATGAAAATTTAACAGAGCCTAAAAGGAAAGACAGGACTGGAGCATTGGCAAGGAAGGAACTCTACTGGCTGGCTGTCAGGCTTTTTGAGTGTTCAGCCCAAGGTTAACGCTTACAAACAAGGAGTATAACAAGGCACATAGCACATTCCCATATCACCTTAGCTATCAACCCACAAGCAGAGTCTGTTCTGTCTTTGGTTTACAAAACTGCAAAAGGGTGGTCCTAGCAGAATGTATTGATTGGCCATTATAAATTCCTCATATATTATATATAGCTCATTTGACATTTATTCTTCTGCCTTTTCACTCAAGTCAACAGTGGTTTCTATGACAAGAGCCTCAATTTGTCTAAAGTATTAATTAGTTAAACCTAAAAATGCTTCCTTTGTCATCCTCTTCTGACATCCCCTGGAAAGAATTTTTAACCAACAGGAAAATATCCAAGTTTCTACTAGAGAACATTGTCTTAAGTCCATTTGGCCAGGTTAGTAGGATTGGAATTTGGCAGGGCCTGTACATTTTTATTTAATTTCACTTTACTTTGAAATTTTGCTGAATGAACAGTGCTAACTGAAGGAATGATTGATGAAAGGAATATTTTCAGATATTACCTAAGATATAGAGAAAGGGACAGCAGGGCCTATGGGAATGGTGGAAGACAAAGGAGCCAGAGTCTTAACTAAAGCAGACAAGATGGAAAGGGACAGCCCAGAGGATGGCTTTGGTCGTCATGGGTATGACTGATATATCTTCCTTAGGGGATGTAATTGATATTTAGATGTACTTTACTGGAGGGATGTTTCAATAATCAAAACATACATTGGGATTGAAAATAATGAGAAGTTTGAAGGGTTTACAGAAATTATCCCATACTCTGCTTACAAATGAACACAACTTTTTTATGTTATTTAAGATGTGAGCTCATTTCCTGTTTGATGGGTATCTTCACTCACAAAGTTGGTTTCTTGGGGAAACCCTGAGAAACAAGAGTTTTCACTAGTTCTCTAACGAGAGTTTTGATCTCAGCACTCCTGAAAAAAGGTAGCTCCAGGGGACCCAGTGATGCTACACCCTCTTCTGTGTGGGCGCCCGCATGCTCTTCCTCATGTGCACAGACACACACTCACATACACACAATAAATAATAAAACCAGAAAAGGTGGTTTGAGCCAAGAAAGGATGTTGAAATCAGACAAAACATGGACTTCCCTGTTCCAGGCTCCCAAGAATGTCTGTTAAACATGCCATGTTTGGGACTCAGAAATGTTGGTTCTGCCTTCTGGCTAGGACCTCTGGATCCAGGCTCCAGCAATGTTCTCCCATTGCTCACAAAACACAGTAGTGTTTCAGGAAAGTGATAAGACCAAGAACAGTTTCCCCAACAGTTTCTCCAACAGTTCCTAGAGAAAGGCAGGGATGGATGCTTTAAATATGTAATAGGCAAAAGGAGGCATGAAATCAGTAAGATGCTTTCAAATGCTCTTATAAATCTGGACTGAGGAAAGTGCATTTGATATTGTAACTCATGACATTTATTTGTCAAATTAATTCACTGTGGCTCAGATGTGAGCACAGCCACATGTGTGAAAAATGATCAGTAAGCAGCAAGACCAGGGAAGGAGGAAGAGGTAGTTTGGGCAAAGATGAAATTGCAGCTCAGCAGCTCCACAAAGTCTTGGGTTTGCTGGATTTGCTTTGCTGTAGGACCTATGCCCACTGACTCTACTGTTTCTTCTCGGGCACATCCAGCAACTAAACACATATCCAAAGGCAGATAATGGCATCTTCAAATTCCAGAGCACACTGATATCATTCAGACTTCTTCAAACATTGCTAGGAGCCCAAAGAAAAAAAGAATCAGCTACTTTGTGAATATCTAAAGCTTCACAGAAAGGCAGACTGTGAATCACACATTGAGAGACAAGAGGAGCTCACAAGGTGAACAGTTGCAGGAAGAACATTCCAGGCAAAGGTATGAGCATGTATAGAGACAAGCATGTAAGAAGAGCTTCGGACACTTGACGAACTATAAGTGACAGGAGTGATGGCAGATAGAGCAGAGGAGAGAGCAGGAGCCAGATTATCAAAAGCCTTCATTAAATGCAAAGTGTATCTAGGGGTCATGCAGATTACTGGGAGATTCAAAGATGGAGGTGGGTGACCTGGTCACAGTTGTGTTTTTAAGTGAGAACAGTGTGCAGAAGAGATCGGGGCAAGTGAGACCAGCAGCCAAACCTCATAAGGACTGGACTAGAATTCTGCTGGTGATATCCAAGAGACGGGCAGACAGGGGAGAGAATGTGAAGGTAGACTTTGGGAATCCACAGGGCATTAGACAGGTGGATTAAAACACAGGGACAGCGATTCAGAAGAACACTCAGGATTCAAGATTCTGTAACCCTTTCGACAATGACTCAAGGACCCAAGATCTGAAGGAAAAGAAAAGAATTAAGGGGGCTGAGGGTGAAGCAGAAGACAGCAAACAAGCAGTCTGGATGGTCTGAGTTCCCAGTGGGTTTTCTGGTAGACCAGTACAAAGGGAAAGCAGAGAGCCAGGACTGGAGCAGAGGAGGAAGGTCTCACCTCAGGTAAGGGCTTGGAAGCCCAGCCCTGGCTCTGGTCACCCACAGAGATGATGGGCACATCTGAGCGAAGACAAGACAGGGCAAAAACTGAAGACAGAATTCTGGAGCAAAAATGGATACAAAGCGGTGTCTTAGGATAAGTCTGTGTAGAGACTCCCTTCTTCAAACATAAGAAGCTAGTGCAAGGAAGAGAGGAGGGAGTTTTGGTGGACTCTCCATGGGGTCTGGGGTAAGGAGAGTGCTAGACCTGCTCTAAGGAGACTTTGAGCAACATTATTGAAAAGTGGGCATGCAAAGGAATGGTTTTCCCAGGAGCCTGTGGGAAAAGTGCCACATGATTTCACCTCTACTGTGGAGGGTTAAGGCTTCTGTGAGGAATCTGAGTCGATTTTAATGATTAACCCAAGAGAGGAGGATGTTTGACAACAGGTATGAACTTCTGAACGGTCAAACTCCACTATCCATAAATTCTCTACTTGTGAATTTGCCCACTGAGAATGTGTTTTAAGCAACAGACACCACATAATTTCTGTGGTCATTTGCGGAGATGCAGTAAGTGGCAGAAATTGTGAGTCCCAACATCAGCATGCCAATGGAAGTCAAACAAGCCAATACTATTGTAAAGATTCTGTCCTTAATTACGTCACCAGCCTGCGACTGCATCCCAGCCTAAAAAGCGGGCATGCCCTCTGTGTGTCCCCACACACACACTCTCTCTCTCCTTCCATACCCCCTCTGAGGTCCCTTTCTCTCTCTCTCTCTCTCTCTCTCTCTCTCTCTCTCTCTCTCTCTCTCTCTCCCTCTCTCCCTCCCTCCCTCTCTCTCCCAATAAAGCTCTAGAAAGGTAACTATGGCTCACTGATTCTTCCACGACCCATACATCCAGCACTCTCCTCTGTCAGCTTGGCCGCCCCTTAACCAACAACTATGTTTTCTGGCCTCAGTCCTCATAGTCAAAACAAGCTATTTTCTTGCCTGGTCCAGCTCTTCCTTTGGATAGTCCTTGGTATAGGGGAGTGTGGTTTGAGGAGTAATAGATATGAAAAATATAGACATAGATGAAGAAAAAGACAGAGACACAAGATAGCTTCACTAGAGCTCTGGGTCAATACCACAGTTGCCTCCAGTTTATTCCTAATGGGCTTTTTATACACCGGCAAGGAGAGAGGCAAAAGCCTTCCCCCTTTCAAAATCAAGGTATAAAGTACAAACAAATATAGATCCTTCCTTAATTTTCAAAACACTTGGTAACCATGCCTTATGGTAAAGCATCCTGTATTTAAGCCTTGAAGTATGTGACACCTGGTACCATGCCTTTGGCCAAAACATCCTATTATGCAGTCTCTCTGACCCTGAGTCAAGATCCAATAAGGCCTCACTGTGGAGTCTTTGTGGGCCCCCACATTTTCTCAGTCTAGTTAATGCTATATTTTTACATAGCTGTGCTTTGGTTGATGATTTTGCTCTTTAAAATGTGTAGTGATGAAATGTTCCTTTAGTTCCTCAGTGCTACGAAGTTGTGATATGCTCTATTGAACAGAATGTCCACCACCATGACAAAATTCCTGAGGTAACAACTTGAGGGAGCATAGATTCTCCCTTTGCTCCCACCATGAGAGGTCTAGGTTTGTTTTAGTGAAGAGGGAGCATCAGAGCAGAGCAGCAGCTCAGACAGTGACAGCCAGAAGTGGACTGAGAAGGCCTGTGCCACTGTGCTTTCTCTGTTCCTTTTACTATGTCTGGGACCCTGGCTTAAGGGATGGCACCGCTCACATTCTCAATAGATCTTTCCCCTTAGCGACC